>NC_057794.1:51946479-52112697 GCF_018294505.1 Triticum aestivum
CAAAAGAGCATGCACAACTTCCGCCAACTCGAGATCATGAGTGGGGTAGTTCTTCTCGTTGGGCTTCAACTGGCGAGAGGTATAAGCCACAACTTTCTTCTCTTGCATCAACACTGCGCCAAGACCTTGGAGAGAGGCATCGCAAAGGACCTCGTACGGTTTGGACTCATCAGGAGGAGTCAGAACTAGAGCGGTGACCAATTTCTCTTTCAAAGTGTTGAAAGCAATGTCACACTCCAGAGACCAAACGTACTTGACGTGCTTCTGGAGAAGATTTGAGAGAGGCTTCGTGATCTTAGAAAAGTTTTCAACGAACCTTCGACAGTAGCTTGCGAGACCGAGGAAGCTACGGAGTTGCTTCACGTTCTGAGGTGGTTCCCAATTCACAATTGCAGACACCTTCTCAGGATTCACCGCAATGCCCTTGGCAGAGATGATATGACCAAGATAAAGAACCTCATCGAGCCAAAATTCGCACTTGGAGAACTTGGCATAGAACTTGTGTTCCCTGAGCTTATCGGGTACCAAACGCAAGTGCTTGGCATGATCTTCCTTGTTCTTTGAGAAAACCAGAATGTCGACGAGATAGACCAAAACGAAGTCATTGGTGTAGGCGTTGAAGATGAAGTTCATCATACGAGAGAAAGTCGGAGGAGCGTTGACGAGGCCAAAAGACATGGCAGTGTAGTCATATGAACCAAAGCTTGTCCTGAAAGCCGTCTTGGAAATATCTTGCTCACGGATTCGAATCTGGTGATAACCCATACGAAGATCAAGCTTGGAGAATACTTGGGCACCTTTGAGTTGTTCGAACAGCTCATTGATGTTGGGAAGTGGGTATTTGTTCTTCATAGTCTTCTTGTTCAATGGACGATAGTCAACACAAAGTCGGTCCGTTCCATCCTTTTTCTTCACAAAAAGAACACCACAACCCCACGGAGAAGAACTAGGTCGGATGAGACCCATTCTCTCTTGAATATCGAGTTGCTTCTTCAACTCCTTCAACTCTTCAGGTCCGAGCTTGTAAGGACGCTTGCACACTGGTTCCGTGCCAGCCTCAAGATCGATGACGAATTCAACTGGCCGATGTGGAGGCATTCCTGAAAGCTCTTCTGGAAAGACGTCTTGATATTCGCAAATGACTGGAATTTGTGAGATAGCATCTAGTTCACCCTTCTCATTGAGAGAAAACAGACGGATAGTATTATCCCGAGCGGCAAAGACAATTACATCCTCAGATGAATGAGTCAATTGAATCTGCCTGGCTGCACAATCAAGCTGAGCCTTGTGCTTAGAAAGCCAATCCATTCTGAGAATAAGATCAATGTCCGAGTCACCAAGAACGTTTGGAGAAGACAAGAACTTATAGTCACCCAAAGTGATTGTAACATCCGGAACACATACTCGAGATGTCATTTGATGGGCCGGAGAGACAATAGCCAACGGTTTCGACAACACTTGAGTAACAAAATCATGCTTAGATGCAAAAGGTCTCGACATGAAACAATGCGATGCACCAGTGTCAAAAAGAACTCTTGCAGGAATATCGTTAACAGGAAGGTTACCCATGATGACATCTGACGAGTCCTCTGCCTGAGCTGCATTCACCATATTGACCTTGGCGTACTTGGAGTTATGCTTGACCACAGCTGTACTTGCCGATCTCACAGGAGGAGGAGGAGGAGGAAGACGCCTCTGATTGAAGCATTTGTTGGCATAGTGACCCTTCTGTTGGCACTTGTTGCACGTGACCTCTAAAAGCGGACGGTGATACGGAGCACTTGATCTTGGAGCTTGAGATGAAGTCTTGTTCTGAAAGCCAGGGTTGGGTGGGTGGGAAGATCCACTGCCACCTTTGCTCTTCTGATACGGCTGACGAAATGGAGGAGGAAGAAGCCAATACTTCTGCTGCTTGGCCACTTGAGTAGAGGAAGAAGGAGTAGTGTCTCTGACTCGCTTCTTGGAAGCATCACACCTCAGTTGAGCAGCCTCTTGCTTCAGTGCCATGTTGTAGAACTCATCATACCTCAAGGGCTCAAAGAGAACAAGAGCTAGCTGAATTTCTTCTCTGAGACCACCCCTGAACTGGTATATCATGCTCTTCTCATCAGGGACGTCCTGCTTAGCAAAGCGGCCGAGCTTCTGGAACAACTTGTTGTAGTCATAGACAGACAAAGAGCCTTGCTTCAGGTTGCGGAATTCCTCACGCTTGCTTTCAACCACGCTCTGAGGAATATGATGAGCTTTGAAGTCTTGACGAAATTCATCCCAGGTAATCACACGGCCTCCTCTGGAATCCTTGTACTGCTGGAACCATTTTGCAGCTTGGTCTTTGAGTTGGAAGGAAGCGAACTTGACGAAGTCCTCAGACCTGACGTTACTGCACTCGAAATGCTTGCACAGATCCACGAGCCAATCGTCAGCATCAGTTGCCTCAACACAATTGCTAAAAGTCTTTGGCCCGTTAGCAAGGACTGGTTGAGTGTAGCAAAGTGATTCTGATTGTTGCCTTGGTTGCCTTGGTTCGCTTGATTGCGCTCTTGAAGAATTTGCATGATCAACTGTGTGTTTGCATTGGTTGCGGCCATCACAGCTTGCCATTCCTCCGGAGGAGGAGGAGGTGGTGGCGGATCTTGATTCTGATTCTGATTGGTGCTCTTAGCGGGAGCCATCCTGAAGAGGGTGACAACCATTAGCACATTGACAGATAAAATGAAGCTGAATCAAACGGGATGAAAATTGCAACATATAGTCTTCACATCCGAACCAAATGAACGAATGTATTCCACTAGAAATGGTCACATATCCATAATTGAGAAGCCACTTAGAATTTAGGTAGAGGAATAAATCAACAAGGTACGGATCAAGAACGAATACTCGGTAAGAAATCCCAATCTCAAACCAAATATCCGTGGAAGAAGAACTAGAGCTACAAGAATTCCCACCTATGAAACTCCCGAACCTTTCCGGTTATGCAATCAGGTGTTGGGGATACAAGGGAAGCATAATATCTCACCCAAATCTAGCAAATCCTACATCCAGCTGTATCCATCCTTCAACACATAACCGAGAAAAACTTCGGAAACCATCTACCTCAACCTTCGAAAAGCATTCGTTATACAAGTTATGGCGATACTCCCGAACTCCCGCCCCGGTACTGGGTGGCGTCGAGGTTATCTCACCAACGAACTGCATAAAAGAGATTTTCGATGTCGGCGTACTAAACTCAGGTATTCCAGAACTGCAACCATAAAATTGTGACGACAACACCTCAACACCTCAGAGAAGTCCCCGGGACAATGCCACAACCCCTGAAGACAGGAGGCACCAAAAACAATGTTCTTGTCACAAAACCATCGGAACGATTCCAAGATACCCGCGTGATCCTAAATTTTTTTAGTGAAATTTGAGAAGAGAAGAGTCAAAACTCTACATCAGGATGCCTTACCAGAGCGATGAGGAGACTGGTGATTAAAAAGAATTCCTAAACTCTCCGATATATAATTCCTAAATGACTCAAAACATTTTTCCAGACTCAACTCGGCCGCTAAAAACGATCAAGCAATGGGGGCTCCTAAGGTCGGGGAAGGCTCTGATTACCAACTTGTAACGCCCTTGATGCGGCTATATCTCCCACGTGTCGAGGCACGACTTAGAGGCATAACCGCATTGAAAGCAATGTCGCAAGTTAGGCAATCATCACAACATCCCATGTAATATAGATAATAAAAGGGGAGATACATAGTTGGCTTACACTCGCCACGTCAATCAAAGTACATAAATAGCATTACATCAATCAAACACTCATGGCCCGACTACGGCGCCAAAATGAAAGATAAACCCTACATGCAACACGGTCCCGATCACCCCAACTGGGCACCACTACTGATCATCAGGGAAAGACACGTAGTATCGGCGTGAGTCCTCGTCGAACTCCCACTTGAGCTCAAGCGCGTCATCTGGAACAGAATCATCAGGCCCTGCATCTGGTTTGGAAGTAAACTGTTGTAACACCCCGGATATGATTTTCCTAATTTGTACTCCAACTCTTGCCGTTTCTGGCCTTAAGTTATTTTATTTTCTCGGGTTCGGGTTTTTGTCTCCGTGTGTTGTTATCGTTGTCATGCATCTCATATCATGTCATCATGTGCATTGCATTTGCATACGTGTTCATCTCATGCATTCGAGCTTTTTCCCGTTGTCCATTTTGCATTCCGGCGTTCCTTCTCCTCTGGTGGTCATTTCTACCTTTGTTTCGTGTGTGGGGATTAAACATTTCCGGATTGGACCGAGACTTGCCAAGCGGCCTTGGTTTACTACCGGTGGACCACCTGTCAAGTTTCGTACCATTTGGACTTCGTTTGATACTCCAATGGTTAACCGAGGGACCGAAAAGGCCTCGTGTGTGTGTTGCAGCCCAACACCCCTCCAAGTTGGCTCAAAACCCACCAAAACCCTCTCCATCATCTAGAGCATTCGATCACGATCGCGTGGCCGAAAACCGCACCTCATTTGGACACTCCTAGCTCCCTCTATGCCTATATATACACCACCCTCCCGAAATTTGCGGATCCCCTTCGTCCAAACCCTAGATCCACCCACTCCGCGCGGCCGGACACGTCCGCCGGCCGCCGGACACGTCCGCCGCCGCCCGCAGCCAATCGGCGCGCGCCACGTGGCCCCGGCCACCACCGCCGCCGCCGGCCCATCCCGGCCCAGGGCGGGCCCTCTCCACTCGGCCAGCCGGGCCGCGCCCCGCCTCCCGCGCGCCGCCACCCACCTCCTCGCACCGCCGCACTCCCGCTCACCGGCCGCCGCACCTCCTCGCCATCGGAGCCCGCGGCAGCAACTCTCGCGAGCTCCGGTCGCCGCCCCCGCCGCGCCCTCGCCTCCCGACGCCGCGGCCGCGCCGCCGCACGCCCGGCGAGCCCCGACCTTCCTCCTCCCTCCTCGACGCCAGCACGAATGACTCTAGCGCCGGCCTCCCCGGCGAACCTCGGAATACGCGCCACTTTTTGCCCGAAACCCTAATATTTTTGGCTATGTTCATCGCATCGTAACTCCTCATCCGTAACTCCGTTTTGGGCATATAGCATATCAAAATGTTCGTCTCCGAGAGCACATCATTTCATATCAGTGCATCATTTTCATTTGAGTTCATATTGATGCCTGAAATGCTGTTGGAAGAGTGCTATTTGAGATAATTGTCAGATCTGCTGCTCCAGTTAGATATTTGTCATTTTTGCCATGATTATTGTGTGCATGTTATGCCCCTGAGCTCTTCATGAGTTTTGTTATATGTTTTGCCATCTATCCAGAGGTGCAACCCATGTATTTTTGTGATGTGTGTGGTGACTAGCACAAGCTTGCAATGTGGGGTATTCGTTAATGCTGATTTCAGGGACTTAGCATTTCCACCAAGTCCTTGAGCTGTTTATCTCAATATGCCATATGTTCATGTTGATTCCTAGTGATCCGTGCCTCTTTTGAGGATGATCAGTAAGGATGTTTTGTTAATCTTGTAGTGCTCTATCCATACATGTCTTTGTTTGCAATTATGGAGCACCCTAGCTTGAGTAAATCGAGCTCTACTTTTGCTATTTCGTGAATCTGGGCAGATTGTCTACTAGTTAGCAATTTTGCCGAGGATGTTGTAGTTGATTCGTGTATGCTATGTTATTGTTCTTGCCATGTCTAGCTTGTATAATGTGTATTCTTGATGGGTGTATGCTTAGATTATCATGCCTTGCTCTGTAGTGAGTGCATCGAGCTCGTAAACATGCCTACTTGATATCTATTTCAGCATGCTCCAGTTTTCACCAAGTCTGAGAACTGATTATGTTTTTGCCATGTTCACATGCTTGCAAATGTATTTTCTGATCCCTTTTGGCTCAAGGTCACTAAGGAACTTTTGTTAAGCTCTTTGAGTAGCTCCATGCCATGCTTTACTTTGCCATGTTCAGGTCCTGTAGCATATAGTTTTCATGCTTCAAAATGTGCTACCTGATCTGAGATTCCAGACAAGTGTTAATTTCACTAAGTCTGAAATCTGTTTACCAAATGCATTTTTGCCATGCTTGTTTGAACCTGTTAATGGATGAATTGGCCGTAGCTCAGTGTTCCTCTTTTATTAAGCATCATGAATGGATCCCTGTCATGTATTTTGATGCCATGTTTGGGTGCTATAGCATGTTCATCTTGTTGCATCTAGTTGGCTACTTGCTGTAAATCGCAGAACGTGGTCATATTTGAATTGCTTGCCATTCCCAAACCGTAACTCCGATTCCGGCGTTCTTTATATCGTTTTCAAGCAATTTCATCTCATATTTCTAGTGGCACATTTGGTTTTCCAAGTTGAGGCCAGGTTCATGCATTCCTTGCCAAATCTTGCATATGCATCACATATCACATCCCGCATAGCATACCATGTTTGCATCATATTGCTTGAGCTTTGCACGTGGTTGATTGTGTCCTTGTTGCTTGTTTGTCTTGTTTGGGTAGAGCCGGGAGATGAGTTCGCTAACGAGGAGCCCGTTGAGTTTTCTTTCGAGGATCCAGTCAACTCTGACAACTTTGCAGGCAAGATGACCATACCCTCGAAATCACTACTATCTTTGCTTTGCTAGATGCTCGCTCTTTTGCTATTGCCTATGCTACGATGCCTACCACTTGCTTATCATGCCTCCCAAATTGCCATGTTCAACCTCTAACCCACCATGTCCTAGCAAACAGTTGATTGGCTATGTTACCGCTTTGCTCAGCCCCTCTTATAGCGTTGCTAGTTGCAGGTGAAGATTGGAGATCGTTCCTTGTTGGAACATTATTTACTTGTTGGGATATCATTATATTATCTTGTTATCTTAATGCATCTATATACTTGGTAAAGGGTGAAAGGCTCAGCCTCTCGCCTAGTTTTTTGTTCCACTCTTGCCGCCCTAGTTTCCGTCATATCGGGTTATGTTCCCGGTTTTTTGCATTCCTTACGCGGTTGGGTGATAATGGGAACCCCTTGATAGTTCGCCTTGATTAAAGCTTTTCCAGCAATGCCCAACCTTGGTTTTACCATTTGCCACCTAGCCTCTTTTTCCCTTGGGTTTCCGGAGCCCGAGGGTCATCTTATTTAACCCCCCCAGGCTAGTGCTCCTCTGAGTGTTGGTCCAACCGAGCGATGTCCGGGGCTACCAGGGGCAACTCTGGGTTGGCCTACCCGACGTCTGGCTCATCTGAGTGTGCCCTGAGAACGAGATATGTGCATCTCCTATCGTGATTTGTCGGCACATTCGGGCGGTGTTGCTGGATTTGTTTTAACTTGTCGAAGTGTCTTGTAGAACCGGGATACCGAGTCTGATCGGAATGTCTCGGGAGAAGGTCTATTCCTTCGTTGACTGTGAGAGCTTGTCATGGGCTAAGTTGGGACTCCCCTGCAGGGATTTGAACTTTCGAAAGCCGTGCCCGCGGTTATGGGCAGATGCGAATTTGTTAATGTCCATTTGTAGATAACTTGAACCTTAACTTAATTAAAATGAATCAACCGTGTGAGTTACCGTGATGGTCTCTTCTCGGCGGAGTCCGGGAAGTGAACACGATGTTGGAGTAATGCTTGCCGCAGGTTGTCCTCTAGCTACTCGTTCGCGCTTTGCCTTCTCTTCTCGCTCTCTTTTGCGAACAGGTTAGCCACCATATATGCTAGTCGCTTGCTGCAGCTCCACATATATTACCTTGCCTTTCCTATTAAGCTTAAATAGTCTTGATCGCGAAGGTGCGAGATTGCTGAGTCCCTGTGGCTCACAAATTACTTCCAAACCAGATGCAGGGCCTGATGACTCCATTCTAGATGACACGCTTGAGCTCAAGTGGGAGTTCGACGAGGACTCACGCCGATACTATGTGTCTTTCCCTGATGATCAGTAGTGGTGCCCAGTTGGGGTGATCGGGACCGTGCCGCTTGTTGGGTTTATCTTTTATTTTGGAGCCGTAGTCGGGCCATGAGTGTTTGAATGTTGTAATGCTATTTATGTTCTTTGATTGACATGGCGAGTGTAAGCCAACCATGTATCTCCCCTTTTATTATCTATATTACATGGGATGTTGTGAAGATTGCCTAACTTGCGACATTGCTTTCAATGCGGTTATGTCTCTAAGTCGTGCCTCGACACGTGGGAGCTATAGCCGCATCGAGGGTGTAACAAGTTGGTAATCAAAGCCTTCCCCGACCTTAGGAGCCCCCATTGCTTGATCGTTTTTAGCAGCCGTTGTTGAGTCTAGAAAAAATGTTTTGAGTCATTTAGGAATTATATATCGGAGAGTTAGGAATTCTTTTTACTCCCCAGTCTCCTCATCGCTCTGGTAAGGCATCCTGATGTAGAGTTTTGACTCTTCTCTTCTCAAATTTCACTAAAAAAAATTTAGGATCACGCGGGTATCTTGGAATCGTTCCGATGGTTTTGTGACGAGAACATTGTTCTTGGTGCCTCCTGTCTTTAGGGGTTGTGGAAGTGTCCCGGGGAGTTGAGCTCCGAGGTGTTGTCGTCACAATTTTATCGTTGCAGTTCTGGAATACCTGAGTTTAGTACGCTGACATCGAAAGTCTCTTTTATGCAGTTCGTTGGTGAGATAACCTCGACGCCACCCAGTACTGGGGCGGGAGTTCGGGAGTATCGCCATAACTTGTATAACGGATGCTTTTCGAAGGTTAAGGTAGATGGTTTCCGAAGTTTTTCTCGGTTATGTGTTGAAGGATGGATATAGCTGGATGTAGGTTTTGCTAGATTTGGGTGAGATGTTATGCTTGCCATGTATCCCCAACACCTGATTGCATAACCGGAAAGGTTCGGGAGTTTCATAGGTGGGAATTCTTGTAGCTCTAGCTCTTCTTCCACGGATATTTGGTTTGAGATTGGGATTTCTTACCGAGTAATCGTTCTTGATCTGTACCTTGTTGATTTATTCCTCTACCTAAATTCTAAGTGGCTTCTCAATTTATGGATATGTGACCATTTCAAGTGGAATGCATTCGTTCATTTTGTTCGGATGTGAAGACTATATGTTGCAATTTTCATTCCGTTGGATTCAGCTTCAATACTTGTCTGTCAATGTGCTAACGTTTGTCACCCTCTTCAGGATGGCTCCCGCTAAGAGCACCAATCAGAATCAGAATCAGAATCAGGATCCGCCACCACCTCCTCCTCCTCCGGAGGCATGGCAAGCTGTGATGGCCACAACCAATGCAAACACACAGTTGATCATGCAAATTCTTCAAGAGCGCAATCAAGCGAACCAAGGCAACCAAGGCAACAATCAGAATCACTTTGCTACACTCAACCAGTTCCTTGCTAACGGGCCAAAGACTTTCAACAATTGTGTTGAGGCAACTTATGCTGACGATTGGCTCGTGGATCTGTGCAAGCATTTCGAGTGCAGTAACGTCAGGCCCGAGGAATTTGTCAAGTTCGCATCCTTCCAACTCAAAGATCAAGCTGCAGAATGGTTCCAGCAGTACAAGGATTCCAGAGGAGGCCGTGCGATTACCTGCGATGAATTCCGTCAAGATTTCAGAGCTCATCATATTCCTCAGAGTGTGGTTGAAAGCAAGCGTGAGGAATTCCGCAACCTGAAGCAAGGCTCTTTGTCTGTCTATGACTACAACAAGTTGTTTCAGAAGCTCTCCCGCTTTGCTAAGCAGGACGTCCCCGACGAGAAGAGCATGATATACCAGTTCAGGGGTGGTCTCAGAGAAGAAATTCAGCTAGCTCTTGTTCTCTTTGAGCCCTTGAGATACGATGAGTTCTACAACATGGCATTGAAGCAAGAGGCCACTCAATTGAGGTGTGATGCTTCCAAGAAGCGAGTCAGAGATGCTACTCCTTCTTCCTCTACTCACGTGGCCAAGCAGCAGAAGTATTGGCTTCCTCCTCCTCCATTTCGTCAGCCGTATCAGCAGAAGAGCAAAGGTGGCAGTGGATCTTCCCACCCACGCAACCCTGGCTTTCAGAACAAGACTTCGTCTCAAGCTCCAAGATTGAGTGCTTCGTATCACCGTCCTCTTTCAGAGGTCACGTGCAACAAGTGCCAACAGAAGGGTCACTATGCCAACAAGTGCTTCAACCAGAGGCGTCTTCCTCCTCCTCCTCCTGTGAGATCGGCAAGTACAGCTATGGTCAAGCATAACACCAAGTCCGCCAAGGTCAACTTGATGAATGCAGCTCAGGCAGAGGACTCGTCAGATGTCATCATGGGTAACCTTCCTGTTAACGATATTCCTGCTAAAGTTCTTTTTGACACTGGTGCATCGCATTGTTTCATCTCGAGACCATTTGTTTCTAAGCATGAGTTGCCTTTACAAGATTTGCCTAGTCAGTTATCTGTTGTTTCTCCGGGTAAATTCATGAATGCAAGCGCTATGGCCCCGGATGTTACTATCACGTTGGGCGACTACAAGGTTCTTTCTTCTCTGGTGGTTCTTGGTAACTCGGATAATGATCTTATTCTCGGGATGGATTGGCTTTCTAAGCACAAGGCGCATCTTGATTGTGCTGCCAGGCAGATACAATTGACTCATTCGTCTGATGATGTAATTGTCTTTGCCGCTCGTGATGATACTATCCGTTTGTTTTCTCTCAATGAGAAAGATGAACTGGATGCCATCTCGCAAATTCCAATCGTTTGCAAGTATCAAGACGTCTTTCCAGAAGAGCTTCCAGGAATGCCTCCGCACCGGCCAGTTGAATTCGTCATCGATCTTGAGCCTGGCACGGAACCGGTTTGCAAGCGTCCTTACAAGCTCGGACCTGAAGAGTTGAAGGAGTTGAAGAAGCAACTCGATATTCAAGAGAGAATGGGTCTCATCCGGCCTAGTTCTTCTCCGTGGGGTTGTGGTGTCCTTTTTGTGAAGAAGAAGGATGGAACGGACCGACTTTGTGTTGACTACCGTCCATTGAACAAGAAGACCATCAAGAACAAATACCCACTTCCCAACATCAACGAGCTTTTCGAACAACTCAAAGGTGCCCAAGTATTCTCCAAGCTTGATCTCTGTATGGGTTATCATCAGATTCGAATCCGTGAGCAAGATATTCCCAAGACGGCTTTCAGGACAAGCTATGGTTCATATGAATGCACTGTCATGTCTTTTGGCCTCGTCAACGCTCCTCCGACTTTCTCTCGTATGATGAACTTCATCTTCAACGCCTACACCAATGACTTCATTTTGGTCTATCTCGACGACATTCTGGTCTTTTCGAAGAACAAGGAGGATCATGCCAAGCACTTGCGTTTGGTACTCGATAAGCTCAGGGAACACAAGTTCTACGCCAAGTTCTCCAAGTGCGAATTTTGGCTCGATGAGGTTCTTTATCTTGGTCATATCTTCTCTGCCAAGGGCATTGCGGTGAATCCTGAGAAGGTGTCTGCAATTGTGAATTGGGAACCACCTCAGAACGTGAAGCAACTCCGTAGCTTCCTCGGTCTCGCAAGCTATTGTCGAAGGTTCGTGGAGAACTTTTCTAAGATCGCGAAGCCTCTCTCAAATCTTCTCCAGAAGCACGTCAAGTACGTTTGGTCTCCGGAGTGTGACATTGCTTTCAACACTTTGAAAGAGAAATTGGTCACTGCTCCAGTTCTGACTCCTCCTGATGAATCCAAGCCGTACGAGGTCTTTTGTGATGCCTCTCTCCAAGGTCTTGGCGCAGTGTTGATGCAAGAGAAGAAAGTTGTGGCTTATACCTCTCGCCAGTTGAAGCCCAACGAGAAGAACTACCCCACTCATGATCTCGAGTTGGGGCAGTTGTGCATGCTCTTTTGACTTGGAGACATCTCTTATTGGGAAGAAAACTGGACATTTTCACTGACCACAAGAGTCTCAAGTACATCTTCACTCAGCCTAATCTCAACCTCAGGCAGACTCGATGGGTCGAAATGATTTAAGAGTATAATACGAGTATCGAGTATACTCCAGGCAAGGCCAATGTGATTGCTGACGCTTTGAGCAGGAAGGCTTATTGCAACAGCCTGATTCTCAAGCCTTATCAACCCGAGCTTTGTGAAGCTTTCCGTAAACTTAATCTGCAAGTTGTTCCTCAAGGTTTCCTCGCCAACCTTCAAGTCTCTCCTACCTTGGAAGACCAGATTCGCCAAGCCCAACTTCTTGATGCTATGGTGAAGAAGGTGAAGATTGGGATTGCCAAGAGTCAACCCAAGTACAAGTGCTACCACCTTGACGACAAGGATACTCTCTTCTTCGAGGATCGCATTGTTGTGCCCAAAGGTGACCTCCGTAAAGTGATCGTGAATGAGGCTCACAATTCTCTCCTCTCCATCCACCCTGGGAGCACGAAGATGTATCAGGACCTCAAGCAGGCTTATTGGTCGACTCGAATGAAGCGCGAGATTGCTCAATTCGTGAATGAATGTGATGTCTGCAAAAGAGTAAAGGCAGAACACCAAAGGCCAGCGGGTCTCCTCCAACCTCTTGCCATTCCAGAATGGAAGTTTGACCACATTGAGATGGACTTCATGACTGGGTTTCCAAAGTCCAAACGTGGCAATGATGCTATATTCGTTGTCATCGACAAACTCACTAAAGTGGCTCACTTTCTGCCTATCAAAGAGTCTATCACTGCAGCTCAATTGGGGAACTCTATACCTCTCGGATTGTCTCTCTGCACGGTATTGCTCAAGTGATCTCTTCAGACCGTGGCAGCATCTTTACCTCCAAGTTTTGGGATTCTTTTCAGAAGGCCATGGGCACCAACATCCGCTTCAGCACAGCTTTCCATCCTCAAACTAGCGGTCAAGTGGAGCGTGTCAACCAGATTCTTGAAGATATGCTCAGGGCTTGTGTGATCTCCTTCGGCATGAAGTGGGAGGACTGTCTTCCTTATGCTGAATTCTCCTACAACAACAGTTTTCAAGCAAGTTCGGGCAAGGCCCCATTTGAAATTCTGTATGGCAGGAAGTGTCGTACCCCTCTCAACTGGTCTGAAACCGGTGAACGTCAGCTTCTCGGAAATGACTTAATCACAGAGGCAGAGGAAATGTGTAAAGTCATTCGAGATAACCTCAAAGCAGCCCAATCCCGCCAGAAGAGCTACTATGTTAGTAAGCACCGTGCTTTGGCTTTCGAGATCGGAGATCATGTTTACCTCCGCGTCTCTCCTATGAAAGGTACTCATTGCTTCGGTATCAAAGGGAAGCTTGCCCCCAGATACGTGGGACCTTTCAAGATCGTCAGCAAGAGAGGCGATCTCGCCTATCAACTCGAGCTTCCTTCAAACTTTGCAAATGTTCATGACGTGTTCCATGTCTCTCAGCTTCGAAAGTGCTTCAAGACTCCCGACCGCACCATCAACTTCGAAGACATTGAGCTCCAAGAAGATCTCTCTTATCGTGAGCACCCCGTTGCTATTCTTGAAGAGACTGAACGCAAGACTCGCAACAAGTCAATCAAATTCCTCAAAGTCAAGTGGTCACACCATTCCGACCGTGAAGCTACCTGGGAACGCGAGGATCACCTCCGTTCTGAATACCCGGCGTTCTTTCACTCCTAGATCTCGGGACGAGATCCTTTCGTAGTGGTGGAGTGTTGTAACACCCTGGATATGATTTTCCTAATTTGTACTCCAACTCTTGCCGTTTCTGGCCTTAAGTTATTTTATTTACTCGGGTTCGGGTTTTTGTCTCCGTGTGTTGTTATCATTGTCATGCATCTCATATCATGTCATCATGTGCATTGCATTTGCATACGTGTTCATCTCATGCATTCGAGCTTTTTCCCCGTTGTCCGTTTTGCATTCCGGCGCTCCGTTCTCCTCCGGTGGTCATTTCTACCTTTCTTTCGTGTGTGGGGATTAAACATTTCCGGATTGGACCGAGACTTGCCAAGCGGCCTTGGTTTACTACCAGTAGACCGCCTGTCAAGTTTCATACCATTTGGACTTCGTTTGATACTCCAACGGTTAACCGAGGGACCGAAAAGGCCTCGTGTGTGTGTTGCAGCCCAACACCCCTCCAAGTTGGCTCAAAACCCACCAAAACCCTCTCCATCATCTAGAGCATTCGATCACGATCGTGTGGCCGAAAACCGCACCTCATTTGGACACTCCTAGCTCCCTCTATGCCTATATATACACCACCCTCCCGAAATTCGCGGATCCCCTTCGTCCAAACCCTAGATCCACCCTCTCCGCGCGGCTGGACACGTCCGCCGCCGCCCGCAGCCAATCGGCGCGCGCCACGTGGCCCCGGCCACCACCGCCGCCGGCGGCCCGTCCCGGCCCAGGGCGGGCCCTCTCCACTCGGCCAGTCGGGCCGCATCCCGCCTCTCGCGGGCCGCCACCCGCCTCCTCGCGCCGCCGCACTCCCGCTCGCCGGCCGCCGCACCTCCTCGCCGCCAGAGCCCGCGGCAGCAACTCCGGCGAGCTCCGGTCGCCGCCCTCGCCGCGCCCTCGCCTCCCGACGCCGCGGCCGCGCCGCCGCACGCCCGGCGAGCCCCGGCGTTCCTCCTCCCTCCTCGACGCCGGCACGAACGACACCGACGCCGGCCTCACCGGCGAACCTCGGAATATGCGCCACCACTATAGTGCCCTCCATATCCAGATCCGGGTCAGGTTGACGTTTTGCCCGAAACCTTAATATTTTTGGCTATGTTCATCGCATCATAACTCCTCATCCGTAACTCCGTTTTGGGCATATAGCATATCAAAATGTTCGTCTCCAAGAGCTCATCATTTCATCTCATTGCATCATTTTCATTTGAGATCATATTGATGCCCGAAATGCTGTTGGAAGAGTGCTATTTGAGATAATTGTCAGATTTGCTGCTCCAATTAGATATTTGTCATTTTTGCCATGATTATTGTGTGCATGTTATGCCCCTGATCTCTTCATGAGTTTTGTTATATGTTTTTTCATCTATCCAGAGGTGCAACCCATGTATTTTTGTGATGTGTGTGGTGACTAGCACAAGCTTGCAAAGCGGGGCATTCGTTAATGCTGATTTCAGGAACTTAGCATTTTCACTAAGTCCTTGAGCTGTTTATCTCAATATGCCATATGTTCATGTTGATTCCTAGTGATCCATGCCTCTTTTGAGGATGATCAGTAAGGATGTTTTGTTAATCTTGTAGTGCTCTATCCATCCATGTCTTTGTTTGCAATTATGGAGCACCCTAGCTTGAGTAAATTGAGCTCTACTTTTGCTATTTCCTGAATCTGGGCAGATTGTCTACTTGTTAGCAATTTTGCCGAGGATGTTGTAGTTGGTCCGTGCATGGTATGTTATTGTTCTTGCCATGTCTAGCTTGTATAATGTGTATTCTTGATGGCTGTATGCTTAGATTGTCATGCCTTGCTCTGTAGTGAGTGCTTCGAGCTCGTAAACATGCCTACTTGATATCTGTTTCAGCATGCTCCAGTTTTCACTAAGTCTGGGAACTGATTATGTTTTTGCCATGTTCACATGCTTGCAAATGTATTTTCTGATCCCTTTTGGCTCAAGGTCACTAATGGACTTTTGTTAAGCTCTTTGAGTAGCTCCATGCCATGAACCTGTTAATGGATGAATTGGCTGTAGACCAGTGCTAGTCTTTTGTTAAGCATCATGAATGAATCCCTGCCATGCATTTTGATGCCATGTTTGAGTGCTGTAGCATGTTCATCCTGTTGCATTTAGATGGCTACTTGCTGTAAATCGCAGAACGTGGTCATATTAGAATCGCTTGCCATTTCCAAACCGTAACTCCGATTCCGGCGTTCTTTATATCATTTTCAAGCGATTTCATCTCACCTTTCCAGTGGCACACTTGGATTCCTAAGTTGAGGCCAGGTTCAAGCATTCCTTGTCAAATCTTGCATATGCATCACATATTGCATCCCGCATAGCATACCATCTTCGCATCATGTTGTTTGAGTTTGCACGTGGTTGATTGTGTCCTTGTTGCTTGTTTGTCTTGTTTGGGTAGAGCCGGGAGACGAGTTCACTAACGAGGAGACCGTTGAGTTTGCTTTCGAGGATCCAGTCAACTCTGAAAACTTTGCAGGCAAGATGATCATACCCTCGAAATCACTACTATCTTTGCTTTGCTAGATGCTCGCTCTTTTGCTATTGCCTATGCTACGATGCCTACCACTTGCTTATCATGCCTCCCAAATTGCCATGTTCAACCTCTAACCAACCATGTCCTAGCAAACCGTTGATTGGCTATGTTACCGCTTTGCTCAGCCCCTCTTATAGCGTTGCTAGTTGCAGGTGAAGATTGGAGACCGTTCCTTGTTGGAACATTATTTACTTGTTGGGATATCATTATATTATCTTGTTATCTTAATGCATCTATATAATTGGTAAAGGGTGGAAGGCTCGGCCTCTCGCCTAGTGTTTTGTTCCACTCTTGCCGCCCTAGTTTCCGTCATATCGGTGTTATGTTCCCGGATTTTTGCATTCCTTACGCGGTTGGTTGATAATGGGAACCCCTTGATAGTTCGCCTTGATTAAAGCTTTTCCAGCAATGCCCAACCTTGGTTTTACCATTTGCCACCTAGCCTCTTTTTCCCTTGGGTTTCCGGAGCCCGAGGGTCATCTTATTTAAACCCCCCCGGGCCAGTGCTCCTCTGAGTGTTGGTCCAACCGAGCGATGTCCGGGGCTACCAGGGGCAACTCTGGGCTGGCCTACCCGACGTCTGGCTCATCTGAGTGTGCCCTGAGAACGAGATATGTGCAGCTCCTATCGGGATTTGTCGGCACATTCGGGCGGTGTTGCTGTATTTGTTTTAACTTGTCGAAGTGTCTTGTAGAACCGGGATACCTAGTCTGATCGGAATGTCTCGGGAGAAGGTCTATTCCTTCGTTGACCGTGAGAGCTTGTCATGGGCTAAGTTGGGACTCCCCTGCAGGGATTTGAACTTTCGAATGCCGTGCCCGCGATTATGGGCAGATGGGAATTTGTTAATGTCCGGTTGTAGATAACTTGAACCTTAACTTAATTAAAATGAATCAACCGTGTGAGTTACCGTGATGGTCTCTTCTCGGCGGAGTCCGGGAAGTGAACACGGTGTTGGAGTAATGCTTGCCACAGGTTGTCCTCTAGCTACTCGTTCGCGCTTTGCCTTCTCTTCTCGCTCTCTTTTGCGAGCAGGTTAGCCACCATATATGCTAGTCGCTTGCTGCAGCTCCACATATATTACCTTGCCTTTCCTATTAAGCTTAAGTAGTCTTGATCGCGAGGGTGCGAGATTGCTGAGTCCCTGTGGCTCACAGATTACTTCCAAACCAGATGCAGGGCCTGATGACTCCGTTCCAGATGACGCGCTTGATCTCAAGTGGGAGTTCGATGAGGACTCACGCCAATACTACGTGTCTTTCCCTGATGATCAGTAGTGGTGCCCAGTTGGGGGGATCGGGACCGTGTCGCTTGTTGGGTTTATCTTTTATTTTGGCGCCGTAGTCGGGCCATGAGTGTTGGAATGTTGTAATGCTATTTATGTTCTTTGATTGACATGGTGAGTGTAAGCCAACTATGTATCTCCCCTTTTATTATCTATATTACATGGGATGTTGTGAAGATTGCCTAACTTGCGACATTGCTTTCAATGCGGTTATGTCTCTAAGTCATGCCTCGACACGTGGGAGCTATAGCCGCATCGAGGGCGTTACAACTGTGAGCCACAGGGACTCAGCAATCTCGCACCCTCGCGATCAAGACTATTTAAGCTTATAGGTAAGGCAAGGTATAATATATGTGGAGCTGCAGCAAGCAACTAGCATATATGGTGGGCGCACAGCGGGGAGGGTCCTTTTTAGTAGATGACTCGTCGGGCCGTCAGAGCGGGACTTCTTTGGTAAAAATAACCGAATTCTATTCCTTTTTAGTAAGGAGGCGGCATTTCCCATAAGGAAAGGTATGTCATTTACAACCCCGGCGTATTAAGGCCTATCCTGTTCGCAAAAGATGGCGAGAAGAGGAGGCAAAGCGCGAACGAGTAACTAGAGAACATCCTGCGGCAAGCATTACTCCAACACCGTGTTCACTTCCCGGACTCCGCCGAGAAGAGACCATCACGATACCTCACACTGTTGATTCATTTTAATTAAGTTAAGGTTCAAGTTGTCTACAACCGGACATTAACAAATTCCCATCTGCCCATAACCGCGGGCACGACTTTCGAAAGTTCAAATCCCTGCAGGGGAGTCCCAACTTAGCCCATGACAAGCTCTCACGGTCAACGAAGGAATAGACCTCCTCCCGAGACATTCCGATCAGACTCGGTATCCCGGTTCTACAAATCCCAGCAACACCGCCCGAATGTGCCGACAAATCCCAATAGGAGCTGCACATATCTCGTTCTCAGGGCACAATCAGATAAGCAATCCGTACAACTAAAACCAGCCCTCGAGTTTCCCCTAGGTGGCGCTGCAAGGGGCTCTAGGTTGGACCAACACTCAGAGGAGCACTAGCCCGGGGGGGGGGAGGTTTAAATAAGATAACCCTCGGGCTCCGGAAACCCAAGGGAAAAGAGGCTAGGTGGAAAATGGTAAAACCAAGGTTGGGCATTGCTGGAAAAGCTTTAATCAAGGCGAACTATCAAGGGGTTCCCATTATAACCCAACCGCGTAAGGAACGCAAAATCTGGGAACATAACACCGATATGACGGAAACTAGGGCGGCAAGAGTGGAACAAAACACTAGGCGAGAGGCCAAGTCTTCCACCCTTTACCAAGTATATAGATGCATTAAGATTACAAGATAATATAATGATATCCCAACAAGTAAATAATGTTCCAACAAGGAACGGTCTCCAATCTTCACCTGCAACTAGCAACGCTATAAGGGGGGCTGAGCAAAGCGGTAACATAGCCAATCAACGGTTTGCTAGGACATGGTGGGTTAGAGGTTGAACATGGCAATTTGGGAGGCATGATAAGCAAGTGGTAGGCATCATAGCATAGGCAATAGCAAAAGAGCGAGCATCTAGCAAAGCAAAGATAGTAGTGATTTCGAGGGTATGGTCATCTTGCCTGCAAAGTTGTCAGAGTTGACTGGATCCTCGAAAGAAAACTCAACGGGCTCCTCGTTAGCGAACTCATCTCCCGGCTCTACCCAAACAAGACAAACAAGCAACAAGGACACAATCAACCACGTGCAAAGCTCAAGCAATATGATGCAAACATGGTATGCTATGCGGGATGTGATATGTGATGCATATGCAAGATTTGGCAAGGAATGCATGAACCTGGCCTCAACTTGGAAAACCAAATGTGCCACTAGAAATATGAGATGAAATTGCTTGAAAACGATATAAAGAACGCCGGAATCGGAGTTACGGTTTGGCAATGGCAAGCGATTCAAATATGACCACGTTCTGCGATTTACAGCAAGTAGTCAGCTAAATGCAACAAGATGAACATGCTACAACACACAAACATGGCATCAAAATACATGGTAGGGATTCATTCATGATGCTTAACAAAAGACTAGCACTGAGCTACAGCCAATTCATCCATTAACAGGTTCAAACAAGCATGGCAAAAATGCATTTGGTAAACATATTTCAGACTTTGTGAAATTAACACTTGTCTGGAATCTCAGATCAGGTAGCACATTTTGAAGCATGAAAACTATATGCTACAGGACCTGAACATGGCAAAGTAAAGCATGGCATGGAGCTACTCAAAGAGCTTAACAAAAGTTCCTTAGTGACCTTGAGCCAAAAGGGACCAGAAAATACATTTGCAAGCATGTGAACATGGCAAAAACATAATCAGTTCTCAGACTTGGTGAAAACTGGAGCATGCTGAAACAGATATCAAGTAGGCATGTTTACGAGCTCGATGCACTCACTACAGATCAAGGAATGACAATCTAAGCATACACCCATCAAGAATACACATTATACAAGCTAGACATGGCAAGAAGAATAACATAGCATGCACGGATCAACTACAACATCCTCGGCAAAATTGCTAACTAGTAGACAATAGGAAGTGGGTCATCAAGCACATTTAATTGACAGTATGAGAAGCATTTACAACATTTAATTGTTCATCAGGAAAGCTATCATCAATAGGAAGTGGGTCATCAAGCACATTTTCTAACCTAGACAAGTTGTCTGCAACGTGGTTCTCAGCTCCCTTTCTATCAACAGTATGCAAATCAAATTCTTGTAGCAAGAGAACCCATCTAATAAGTCTAGGTTTAACATCTTTCTTTTCCATAAGATATTTAATAGCAGCATGATCAGTGTGAATAGTTACTTTAGAATCAACAATATAAGGTCTGAACTTATCACAAGCAAATACAACCACTAAGAATTCTTTTTTAGTAGTAGCATAATTTTTTTGAGCATTGTCTAGGGTTTTACTAGCATATTGAATAAAATTTAATTTCTTATCAACTCTTTGTCCTAGAACAACACCTACAGCATAATCACTAGCATCACACATAATTTCAAAGGGTAAATTCCAATCAGGTGGCTGAACAATAGGTGCAGAAATCAATGCTTTTTTCAGTATTTCAAATGCTTCTAGACAATCATCATCAAAAACAAATGGTATATCTTTTTGTAATAAATTAGTCAAAGGCCGAATTTTTTTCGAGAAGTCCTTAATGAACCTCCTATAAAAACCGGCGTGACCAAGGAAACTTCTTATACCTTTGATGTCCTTGGGACATGGCATCTTTTCAATAGCATCAACCTTGGCTTTCTCAACTTCAATACCTCTTTCAGAAACTTTATGCCCCAAGACAATACCTTCATTAACCATAAAGTGGCACTTTTCCCAATTCAAGACAAGATTAGTTTCTTCACATCTCTACAAAACTCGATCAAGGTTGCTCAAGAAATCATCAAAAAAAGATCCATAGACAGAGAAATCGTCCATGAAAACCTCACAAATCTTTTCACAAAAGTCAGAGAATATAGCCATCATGCATCTTTGAAAGGTAGCAGGTGCATTACATAAACCAAAAGGCATACGTCTATAAGCAAAACTACCAAAAGGGCAAGTAAAAGTAGTCTTCAATTGATCTTTGGCTGACACGGGTATTTGAGAGAAACGAGAATAACCATCTAGAAAGCAAAAATGTGTATGTTTGGATAATTTTTCTAGCATTTGGTCAATAAAAGCTAAGGGGTAATAATCCTTTTTAGTTGCCTTATTTAATTTGCGGAAATCAATTACCATCCTATAACCTGTAATAATTCTTTGAGGAATCAATTCATCTTTATCATTAGGAACAACAGTAATACCTCCCTTCTTAGGGACACAATGGACAGGACTTACCCACTGACTATCAGCAATGGGATAAATTATACCTACCTCAAGGAGCTTTAGTATTTCCTTTCTTACCACTTCTTTCATTTTAGGATTGAGCCGTCGTTGATGGTCACGAACTGGTTTAGCATCTTCTTCCAAATTAATTTTATGTTGACATAGAGTGGGACTAATGCCCTTAAGATCATCAAGAGTATACCCAATAGCAGCATGGTGCTTCTTCAGAGTTTTCAATAATCTCTCTTCCTCATGCTCTGAAAGGTTAGCACTAATAATAACAGGATATATCTTTTTCTCATCAAGATAAGCATATTTAAGAGTATCAGGTAACTGTTTAAGCTCAAACATGGGATCACCCTTGGCTGGAGGAGGATCCCCTAGGATTTCAACAGGCAAATTGTTTTTCAGAATAGGTTCCTGTTTAAACAATACTTCATCTATTTCCCTTCTTTCTTTCATAAACATATCAGTTTCATGGTCTACAAATATTGTTCTAAAGGATCACTAGGAGGTACGGCAATAGAGGCAAGACCAATAATTTCATCCTTACTAGGTAATTCTTCTTCACGGTGTTGTCTAGTAAATTTAGAAAAGTTAAATTCATGAGTCATATCATCTAAAACCGATAGTAACAACATCCCTTTTGCAATCTATGGTAGCATTAACAGTGTTCAGGAAAGGTCTACCAAATATAATGGGACAAAAACTATCTTGTGGGGAACCAAGAACAAGAAAATCAGCAGGATATTTAGTTTTCCCACACAAGACTTCAACATCTCTAACAATTCCCATTGGTGAAATAGTATATCTATTGGCAAGTTTAATTGTAACATTGATGTCTACTACACAACCTTCTTCTTGTAGATGTTGTTGGGCCTCCAAGTGCAGAGGTTTGTAGGACAGTAGCAAATTTCCCTCAAGTGGATGATCTAAGGTTTATCAATCCGTAGGAGGCGTAGGATGAAGATCGTCTCTCTCAAGCAACCCTGCAACCAAATAACAAAGAGTCTCTTGTGTCCCCAACACACCCAATACAATGGTAAATTATATAGGTGCACTAGTTCGGCGAAGAGATGGTGATACAAGTGCAATATGGATGGTAGATAAATGTTTTTGTAATCTGAAAATATAAAAACAGCAAGGTAACTAAAGATAAAAGTGAGCGTAAACGGTATTGCAATGCGTTGAAACAAGGCCTAGGGTTCATACTTTCACTAGTGCAAGTCCTCTCAACAATAATATCATAATTGGATCACATAACTATCCCTCAACATGCAACAAAGAGTCACTCCAAAGTCACTAATAGCGGAGAACGAACGAAGAGATTATGGTGGGTACAAAACCACCTCAAAGTTATTCTTTCCAATCAATTTGTTGGGCTATTCCTATAAGTGTCACAAACAGCCCTAGAGTTCGTACTAGAATAACACCTTAAGACACAAATCAACCAAAACCCTAATGTCACCTAGATACTCCAATGTCACCTCAAGTATCCGTGGGTATGATTATACGATATGCATCACACAATCTCAGATTCATCTATTCAACCAACACAAAGGACCTCAAAGAGTGCCCCAAAGTTCCTACCAGAGAATCACGACGAAAACGTGTGCCAACCCCTATGAATAGGTTCATGGGCGGAACCCGCAAGTTGATCATCAAAACATACATCAAGTGAATCACGTGGTATCCCATTGTCACCACAGATACGCACGGCAAGACATACATCAAGTGTTCTCAAATCTTTAAAGACTCAATCCGATAAGATAACTTCAAAGGGGAAACTCAATTCATTACAAGAGAGTAGAGGGGGAGGAGAAACATAAGATCCAACTATAATAGCAAAGCTCGCGATACATCAAGATCGTGCCAAATCAAGAACACGAGAGAGAGATCAAACACATAGCTACTGGTGCATACCCTCAGCCCCGAGGGAGAACTACTCCCTCCTCATAATGGAGAGTACCGGGATGATGAAGATGGCCACCGGAGAAGGATTCCCCCCTCCGACAGGGTGCCGGAACGGGTCTAGATTGGCTTTCGGTGGCTACGGAGGCTTCTGGCGGCGGAACTCCCGATCTATTGTGCTCCCAGATGTTTTTAGGGTATATGGAGATATATAGGCGGAAGAAATAGCCCAACAGGTAATCTCGCACCCTCGCAATCAAGACTATTTAAGCTTATAGGTAAGGCAAGGTATAATGTATGTGGAGCTGCAGCAAGCGGCTAGCATATATGGTGGCTATCCTGTTCGCAAAAGAGGGCGAGAAGAGGAGGCAAAGCAAAAACGAGTAACTAGAGAACATCTTGCGGCAAGCATTACTCCAACACCGTGTTCACCTCCCGGACTCCACCGAGAAGAGACCATCACGGTAACTCACACTGTTGATTCATTTTAATTAAGTTATGGATCAAGTTGTCTACAACCGGACATTAACAAATTCCCATCTGCCCATAACCGCGGGCACGACTTTCGAAAGTTCAAATCTCTACAGGGGAGTCCCAACTTAGCCCATGACAAGCTCTCACGGTCAACGAAGGAATATACCTCCTCCCGAGACAAATTCCGATCAGACTCGGTATCCCGGTTCTACAAGACACTTCGACAAGTTAAAACAAATCCAGCAACACCGCCCGAATGTGCCGACAAATCCCGATAGGAGCTGCACATATCTCGTTCTCAGGGCACAATCGGATAAGCAATCCGTACAACTAAAACCAGCCCTCGAGTTTCCCCGAGGTGGCGCTGCAAGGGGCTCTAGGTTGGACCAACACTCAGAGGAGCACTGGCCCGGGGGGGGTTTAAATAAGATGACCCTCGGGCTCCGGAAACCTAAGGGAAAAGAGGCTAGGTGGCAAATGGTAAAACCAAGGTTGGGCATTGCTGGAAAAGCTTTAATCAAGGCGAACTATCTAGGGGTTCCCATTATAACCCAACCGCGTAAGGATAGCAAAATCCGGGAACATAACACCGATATGACGGAAACTAGGGCGGCAAGAGTGGAACAAAACACTAGGCGAGAGGTTGAGCCTTCCACCCTTTACCAAGTATATAGATGCATTAAGATAACAAGATAATATAATGATATCCCAACAAGTAAATAATGTTCCAACAAGGAACGGTCTCCAATCTTCACCTGCAACTAGCAACGCTATAAGAGGGGCTGAGCAAAGCGGTAACATAGCCAATCAACGGTTTGCTAGGACATGGTGGGTTAGAGGTTTGACATGGAAATTTGGGGGGCATGATAAGCAAGTGGTAGGCGTCGTAGCATAGGCATAGCAAAAGAGCGAGCATCTAGCAAAGCAAAGATAGTAGTGGTTTCGAGGGTATGATCATCTTGCCTGCAAAGTTGTCAGAGTTGACTGGATCCTCGAAAGCAAACTCAATGGGCTCCTCGTTAGCAAACTCATCTCCCGGCTCTACCCAAACAAGACAAACAAGCAACAAGGACACAATCAACCACGTGTAAAGCTCAAGCAATATGATGCAAACATGGTATGCTATGCGGGATGCGATATGTGATGCATATGCAAGATTTGGCAAGGAATGCATGAACCTGGCCTCAACTTGGAAAACCAAGTGTGCCACTAGAAATATGAGATGAAATCGCTTGAAAACGATATAAAGAACACCGGAATCGGAGTTACGGTTTGGGAATGGCAAGCAATTCAAATATGACCACGTTCTGCGATTTACAGCAAGTAGCCAACTAGATGCAACAAGATGAACATGCTACAATACCCAAACATGGCATCAAAATACATGACAGGGATCCATTCATGATGCTTAACAAAAGAGGAACACTGAGCTACGGCCAATTCATCCATTAACAGGTTCAAACAAGCATGGCAAAAATGCATTTGGTAAACAGATTTCAGACTTAGTGAAATTAACACTTGTCTGGAATTTCAGATCAGGTAGCACACTTTGGGGCATGAAAACCATATGCTACAGGACCTGAACATGGCAAAGTAAAGCATGGCATGGAGCTACTCAAAGAGCTTAACAAAAGTCCCTTGGCGACCTTGACCCAAAAGGGATCAGAAAATACATTTGCAAGCATGGCAAAAACATAATCAGTTATTAGACTTAGTGAAAACTGGAGCATGCAAAAACAGATATCAAGTAGGCATGTTTACGAGCTTGATGCACTCACTACACAGCATGTCATGACAATCTAAGCATACATCCATCAAAAATACACAAAATATAAGCTAGACATGGCAAGAACAATAGCATAGCATGCACAGATCAACTACAACATCCTCGGCAAAATTGCTAACAAGTAGACAATCTGCCCAGATTCACGAAATGACAAAAGTAGAGCTCGATTGACTCAAGCTAGGGTACTCCATAATTGCAAACAAAGACATGGATGGATAGAGCACTACAAGATTAACAAAACATCCTTACTGATCATCCTCAAAAGAGGCACAGATCACTAGGAAACAACATGAACATATGGCATATTGAGATAAATAGGTCAAGGACTTAGTGGAATTGCTAAGTCCCTGAAATCAGTATTAACGAATGATCCACTTTGCAAGCTTGTGCTAGTCACCACACACATCACAAAAATACATGGGTTGCACTCTTCTAACATATAACAAAACACATGTAGAGCTCAGGGGCATATCATGCACACAATAATCATGGCAAAAAATGACAAATATCTAATTGGAGCAGCAGATCTGACAATTATCTCAAATAGCACTCTTCTAAGAGCATTTCGGGCATCAAGATGAACTCAAATGAAGATGATGCAATGAGATGAAATGATGTGCTCTCTGAGACGAACATTTTGATATGCTATATGCCCAAAACGAAGCTACGGATGCACAATTACGATGCGATGAACATGGGCAAAATATCTAGGGTTTGAGACAAAAGTCAACCGTCTCATCCAGATCCAGATCCGGTTGCACGCGAACTGAGGAGATCACCGGAGTGTACTGTAGCGCCGGAGGGAAGCGGGGTGTTGCCGGACTGTTGGGCGCGGCCGAATCCGGCCGGCTCCGGTCGCCGGAGTCATGACCGGTGGCGGGGCGGAGCAGTGAAGGGAGCCGGCGTGCAGTGGAGGTAGCCTTGGGCGTGCGGCCCGGCAATGGCGGCGCGGTGGCGGAGGTGGCCGGCGGCGGCTGGGGGTCGGGGAAGAGGCGCCGGGTGGCGGCAGACGAAGACCGAGCGGCGGGGTCGGCGACTGGGCCGCGGGGGCCTCCCTGGGCCGAGCGGGCCGGCAGCGAGTGAGGCGGCGATGTGGGCGCACGGGCCACGTGGCGCCCGCGATAGGTCCGGGCGGGCGGCGGACGATGTCCGGCCGGCACGGACGTGTCCGGCGCGGCGCGAGGTGGCGGATCTAGGGTTTCGGGGAAGGGGAAACGGGAATTTCGGAGGGGGGTGTATTTATAGGCATAGAGGGAGCTAGGAGTGTCCAAATGAGGTGCGGTTTTCGGCCACGCGATCGTGATCGAACGCTCTAGATGATGGAGAGGTTTTTGGTGGGTTTTGGGCCAACTTGGAGGGGTGTTCGGCTGCAATACACACGAGGCCTTTTCGGTCCCTCGGTTAACCGTTGGAGCATCAAACGAAGTCCAAATGGTACGAAACTTGACAGGTGGTCTACCGGTAGTAAACCAAGGCCGCTTGGCAAGTCTTGGTCCGATCCGGAAATGTTTAATCCCCACACATGAAAGAAAGGTAGAAATGACCACCGGAGGAGAACGGAGCGCCGGAATGCAAAACGGACAACGGGGAAATGCTCGAATGCATGAGATAAACACATATGCAAATGCAATGCACATGATGACATGATATGAGATGCATGACAACGATAATAACACGCGGAGACAAAAACCCGAACCCGAGAAAATAAAATAACTTAACACCAGAAACGGCAAGAGTTGGAGTACATATTGGGAAAATCATATCCGGGGTGTTACAACACTCCACCACTACGAAAGGATCTCGTCCCAAGATCTAGGACTGAAAGAACACCGGGTACTCAGAACGGAGGTGATCCTCGCGTTCCCAGGTAGCTTCACGGTCGGAATGGTGTGACCACTTGACTTTGAGGAATTTGATTGACTTGTTGCGAGTCTTGTGTTCAGTCTCTTCAAGAATAGCAACGGGGTGCTCACGATAAGAGAGATCTTCTTGGAGCTCAATGTCCTCGAATTTGACGGTGCGGTCGGGAGTCTTGAAGCACTTTCAAAGCTGAGAGACATGGAACATGTCATGCACATTTGCAAAGTTTGAAGGAAGCTCGAGTTGATAGGCGAGATCGCCTCTCTTGCTGACGATCTTGAAAGGTCCCACGTATCTGGGGGCAAGCTTCCCTTTGATACCGAAGCGGCGAGTACCTCTCATAGGAGAGATGCTGAGGTAAACATGATCTCCGATCTCGAAAGCCAAATCACGGTTCTTACTATCATAGTAGCTCTTGTGTCGAGATTGGGCTGCTTTGAGGTTATCTTGAATGACTTTGCACATTTCCTTTGCCTCTATGATTAAGTCATTTCCCAAAAGTTGACGTTCACTGGTTTCAGACCAGTTGAGAGGGGTACGACACTTCCTTCCATACAGAATTTCAAATGGGGCCTTGCCCGAACTTGCTTGAAAACTGTTGTTGTAGGAGAATTCAGCGTAAGGAAGACAATCCTCCCACTTCATGCCGAAGGAAATCACACAAGCCCTGAGCATATCTTCAAGAATTTGATTGACACGCTCGACTTGACCGCTAGTTTGAGGATGGAAAGATGTACTGAAGCGGATGTTGGTGCCCATGGCCCTCTGAAAAGAATCCCAAAACTTGGAGGTAAAGATGCTACCACGGTCTGAAGAGATCACTTGAGGCATACTGTGCAGAGAGACAATTCGAGAGGTATACAGCTCCGTCAATTGAGCTGCAGTGATTGACTCTTTGATAGGCAGAAAGTGAGCCACTTTAGTGAGTTTGTCGATGACCACGAATATGGCATCATTGCCACGTTTGGACTTTGGAAACCCAGTCACGAAGTCCATCTCAATGTGGTCAAACTTCCATTCTGGAATGGCAAGAGGTTGGAGGAGACCAGCTGGCCTTTGGTGTTCTGCCTTCACTCTTCTGCAGACATCACATTCATTCACGAACTGAGCAATCTCGCGCTTCATTCGAGTCCACCAATAAGCCTGCTTGAGGTCCTGATACATCTTCATGCTCCCAGGGTGGATGGAGAGGAGAGAATTGTGAGCCTCGTTCATGATCAGTTTACGAAGGTCACCTTTGGGCACAACAATACGATCCTCGAAGAAGAGAGTGTCCTTGTCATCAAGGCGGTAACACTTGTACTTGGGTTGACTCTTGGCAATCCCAATCTTCACCTTTTTCACCATAGCATCAAGAAGCTGAGCTTGGCGAATCTGGTCTTCCAAGGTAGGAGAGACTTGAAGGTTGGCGAGGAAACCTTGAGGAACAACTTGCGGATTAAGTTTGCGGAAAGCTTCACAAAGCTCGGGTTGATAAGGCTTGAGAATCAGGCTGTTGCAATAAGCCTTCCTGCTCAATGTGTCAGCAATCACACTGGCCTTGCCTGGAGTATACTCGATACTCGGATTATACTCTTGAATCATTTCGACCCATCGAGTCTGCCTAAGGTTGAGATTAGGCTGAGTGAAGATGTACTTGAGACTCTTGTGATCAGTGAAAATGTCCACTTTTCTTCCCAATAAGAGATGTCTCCAAGTCAAAAGAGCATGCACAACTGCCGCCAACTCGAGATCATGAGTGGGGTAGTTTTTCTTGTTGGGCTTCAACTGGCGAGAGGTATAAGCCACAACTTTCTTCTCTTGCATCAACACTGCGCCAAGACCTTGGAGAGAGGCATCGCAAAAGACCTCGTACGGTTTGGATTCATCAGGAGGAGTCAGAACTGGAGCGGTGACCAATTTCTCTTTCAAAGTGTTGAAAGCAATGTCACACTCCGGAGACCAAACGTACTTGACGTGCTTCTGGAGAAGATTTGAGAGAGGCTTCGTGATCTTAGAAAAGTTTTCAACGAACCTTCAACAGTAGCTTGCGAGACCGAGGAAGCTACGGAGTTGCTTCACGTTCTGAGGTGGTTCCCAATTCGCAATTGCAGACACCTTGTCAGGATTCACCGCAATGCCCTTGGCAGAGATGATATGACCAAGATAAAGAACCTCATCGAGCCAAAATTCGCACTTGGAGAACTTGGCGTAGAACTTGTGTTCCCTGAGCTTATCGAGTACCAAACGCAAGTGCTTGGCATGATCTTCCTTGTTCTTTGAGAAAACCAGAATGTCGACGAGATAGACCAAAATGAAGTCATTGGTGTAGGCGTTGAAGATGAAGTTCATCATAGAGAGAAAGTCGGAGGAGCGTTGACGAGGCCAAAAGACATGGCAGTGTATTCATATGAACCAAAGCTTGTCCTGAAAGCCGTCTTGGGAATATCTTGTTCACGGATTCGAATCTGGTGATAACCCATACGGAGATCAAGCTTGGAGAATACTTGGTCACCTTTGAGTTGTTCGAACAGCTCATTGATGTTGGGAAGTGGGTATTTGTTCTTCATAGTCTTCTTGTTCAATGGACGATAGTCAACACAAAGTCGGTCCGTTCCATCCTTTTTCTTCATAAAAAGAACACCACAACCCCACGGAGAAGAACTAGGTTGGATGAGACCCATTCTCTCTTGAATACCGTGTTGCTTCTTCAACTCCTTCAACTCTTCAGGTCCGAGCTTGTAAGGACGCTTGCACACTGGTTCCGTGCCAGCCTCAAGATCGATGACGAATTCAACTGGCCGGTGCGGAGGCATTCCTGTAAGCTCTTCTGGAAAGACGTCTTGATATTCGCAAATGACTGGAATTTGCGAGATAGCATCTAGTTCACCCTTCTCATTGAGAGAAAACAGACGAATAGTATTATCCCGAGCAGCAAAGACAATTACATCCTGAGATGAATGAGTCAATTGAATCTGCCTAGCTGCACAATCAAGCTGAGCCTTGTGCTTAGAAAGCCAATCCATTCCGAGAATAAGATCAATGTCCGAGTCACCAAGAACGTTTGGAGAAGACAAGAACTTATAGTCACCCAAAGTGATTGTAACATCCATAACACATACTCGAGATGTCATTTGACGGGCCGGAGAGACAATAGCCAATGGTTTCGACAACACTTGAGTAACAAAATCATGCTTAGATGCAAAAGGTCTCGACATGAAACAATGTGATGCACCAGTGTCAAAAAGAACTCTTGCAGGAATATCGTTAACAGGAAGGTTACCATGATGACATCTGACGAGTCCTCTACCTGAGCTGCATTCACCATATTGACCTTGGCGTACTTGGGGTTATGCTTGACCACAGCTGTACTTGCCGATCTCATAGGAGGAGGAGGAGGAGGAAGACGCCTCTGATTGAAGCATTTGTTGGCATAGTGACCCTTCTGTTGGCACTTGTTGCACGTGACCTCTAAAAGCGGACGGTGATACGGAGCACTTGATCTTGGAGCTTGAGATGAAGTCTTGTTCTGAAAGCCAGGGTTGGGTGGGTGGGAAGATCCACTGCCACCTTTGCTCTTCTGATACGGCTGACGAAATGGAGGAGGAGGAAGCCAATACTTCTGCTGCTTGGCCACTTGAGTAGAGGAAGAAGGAGTAGTGTCTCTGACTCGCTTCTTGGAAGCATCACACCTCAGTTGAGCAGCCTCTTGCTTCAGTGCCATGTTGTAGAACTCATCGTACCTCAAGGGCTCAAAGAGAACAAGAGCTAGCTGAATTTCTTCTCTGAGACCACCCCTGAACTGGTATATCATGCTCTTCTCGTCAGGGACGTCCTGCTTAGCAAAGCGGCCGAGCTTCTGGAACAACTTGTTGTAGTCATAGACAGATAAAGAGCCTTGCTTCAGGTTGCGGAATTCCTCACGCTTGCTTTCAACCATGCTCTGAGGAATATGATGAGCTTTGAAGTCTTGATGAAATTCATCCCAGGTAATCACACAGCCTCCTCTAGAATCCTTGTACTGCTGGAACCATTCTGCAGCTTGGTGTTTGAGTTGGAAGGAAGCGAACTTGACGAAGTCCTCAGGCCTGATGTTACTGCACTCGAAATGCTTGCACAGATCCACGAGCCAATCATCAGCATCAGTTGCCTCAACACAATTGCTGAAAGTCTTTGGCCCGTTAGCAAGCACTGGTTGAGTGTAGCAAAGTGATTCTGATTGTTGCCTTGGTTGCCTTGGTTCGCTTGATTGCGCTCTTGAAGAATTTGCATGATCAACTGTGTGTTTGCATTGGTTGCGGCCATCACAGCTTGCCATTCCTCCGGAGGAGGAGGAGGTGGTGGCGGATCTTGATTCTGATTCTGATTGGTGCTCTTAGCGGGAGCCATCCTAAAGAGGGTGACAACCGTTAGCACATTGACAGATAAAATGAAGCTGAATCAAACGGGATGAAAATTGCAACATATAGTCTTCACATCCGAACCAAATGAACGAATGTATTCCACTAGAAATGGTCACATATCCATAATTGAGAAGCCACTTAGAATTTAGGTAGAGGAATAAATCAACAAGGTACGGATCAAGAACGAACACTCGGTAAGAAATCCCAATCTCAAACCAAATATCCGTGGAAGAAGAACTAGAGCTGCAAGAATTCCCACCTATGAAACTCCCGAACCTTTCCGGTTATGCAATCAGGTGTTGGGGATACAGGGGAAGCATAATATCTCACCCAAATCAAGCAAATCCTACATCCAGCTGTATCCATCCTTCAACACATAACCGAGAAAAACTTCGGAAACCATCTACCTGAACCTTCGAAAAGCATTCGTTATACAAGTTATGGCGATACTCCCGAACTCCCGCCCCAGTACTGGGTGGCGTCGAGGTCATCTCACCCACGAACTGCATAAAAGAGATTTTCGATGTCGGCGTACTAAATTCAGGTATTCCAGAACTGCAACGATAAAATTGTGACGACAACACCTCGGAGCTCAACTCCCCGGGACACTGCCACAACCCCTAAAGACAGGAGGCACCAAGAACAATGTTCTCGTCACAAAACCATCGGAAGGATTCCAAGATACCCGCGTGATCCTAAATTTTTTTTAGTGAAATTTGAGAAGAGAAGAGTCAAAACTCTACATCAGGATGCCTTACCAGAGCGATGAGGAGACTGGTGATTAAAAAGAATTCCTAAACTTTCCGATATATAATTCCTAAATGACTCAAAACATTTTTCTAGACTCAACTCGGCCGCTAAAAACGATCAAGCAATGGGGGCTCCTAAGGTCGGGGAAGGCTCTGATTACCAACTTGTAACGCCCTTGATGCGGCTATATCTCCCACGTGTCGAGGCACGACTTAGAGGCATAACCGCATTGAAAGCAATGTCGCAAGTTAGGCAATCATCACAACATCCCATGTAATATAGATAATAAAAGGGGATATACATAGTTGGCTTACACTCGCCACGTCAATCAAAGTACATAAATAGCATTACATCAATCAAACACTCATGGCCCGACTACGGCGCCAAAATGAAAGATAAACCCTACATGCAACACGGTCCCGATCACCCCAACTGGGCACCACTACTGATCATCAGGGAAAGACACGTAGTATCAGCGTGAGTCCTCGTCGAACTCCCACTTGAGCTCAAGCGCGTCATCTGGAACAGAATCATCAGGCCCTGCATCTGGTTTGGAAGTAAACTGTTGTAACACCCCGGATATGATTTTCCTAATTTGTACTCCAACTCTTGCCGTTTCTGGCCTTAAGTTATTTTATTTTCTCGGGTTCGGGTTTTTGTCTCCGTGTGTTGTTATCGTTGTCATGCATCTCATATCATGTCATCATGTGCATTGCATTTGCATACGTGTTCATCTCATGCATTTGAGCTTTTTCCCCGTTGTCCGTTTTGCATTCCGGCGCTCCGTTCTCCTCTGGTGGTCATTTCTACCTTTGTTTCGTGTGTGGGGATTAAACATTTCCGGATTGGACCGAGACTTGCCAAGCGGCCTTGGTTTACTACCGGTGGACCACCTGTCAAGTTTCGTACCATTTGGACTTCGTTTGATACTCCAATGGTTAACCGAGGGACCGAAAAGGCCTCGTGTGTGTGTTGCAGCCCAACACCCCTCCAAGTTGGCTCAAAACCCACCAAAACCCTCTCCATCATCTAGAGCATTCGATCACGATTGCGTGGCCGAAAACCGCACCTCATTTGGACACTCCTAGCTCCCTCTATGCCTATATATACACCACCCTCCCGAAATTTGCGGATCCCCTTCGTCCAAACCCTAGATCCACCCACTCCGCGCGGCCGGACACGTCCGCCGGCCGCCGGACACGTCCGCCGCCGCCCGCAGCCAATCGGCGCGCGCCACGTGGCCCCGGCCACCACCGCCGCCGCCGGCCCATCCCGGCCCAGGGCGGGCCCTCTCCACTCGGCCAGCCGGGCCGCGCCCCGCCTCCCGCGCGCCGCCACCCACCTCCTCGCACCGCCGCACTCCCGCTCACCGGCCGCCGCACCTCCTCGCCATCGGAGCCCGCGGCAGCAACTCTCGCGAGCTCCGGTCGCCGCCCCCGCCGCGCCCTCGCCTCCCGACGCCGCGGCCGCGCCGCCGCACGCCCGGCGAGCCCCGACCTTCCTCCTCCCTCCTCGACGCCAGCACGAATGACTCTAGCGCCGGCCTCCCCGGCGAACCTCGGAATACGCGCCACTTTTTGCCCGAAACCCTAATATTTTTGGCTATGTTCATCGCATCGTAACTCCTCATCCGTAACTCCGTTTTGGGCATATAGCATATCAAAATGTTCGTCTCCGAGAGCACATCATTTCATATCATTGCATCATTTTCATTTGAGTTCATATTGATGCCCGAAATGCTGTTGGAAGAGTGCTATTTGAGATAATTGTCAGATCTGCTGCTCCAATTAGATATTTGTCATTTTTGCCATGATTATTGTGTGCATGTTATGCCCCTGAGCTCTTCATGAGTTTTGTTATATGTTTTGCCATCTATCCAGAGGTGCAACCCATGTATTTTTGTGATGTGTGTGGTGACTAGCACAAGCTTGCAAAGTGGGGCATTCGTTAATGCTGATTTCAGGGACTTAGCATTTCCACTAAGTCCTTGAGCTGTTTATCTCAATATGCCATTTGTTCATGTTGATTCCTAGTGATCTGTGCCTCTTTTGAGGATGATCAGTAAGGATGTTTTGTTAATCTTGTAGTGCTCTATCCATACATGTCTTTGTTTGCAATTATGGAGCACCCTAGCTTGAGTAAATCGAGCTCTACTTTTGCTATTTCGTGAATCTGGGCAGATTGTCTACTAGTTAGCAATTTTGCCGAGGATGTTGTAGTTGATCCGTGCATGCTATGTTATTGTTCTTGCCATGTCTAGCTTGTATAATGTGTATTCTTGATGGGTGTATGCTTAGATTGTCATGCCTTGCTCTGTAGTGAGTGCATCGAGCTCGTAAACATGCCTACTTGATATCTGTTTCAGCATGCTCCAGTTTTCACTAAGTCTGAGAACTGATTATGTTTTTGCCATGTTCACATGCTTGCAAATGTATTTTCTGATCCCTTTTGGCTCAAGGTCACTAAGGAACTTTTGTTAAGCTCTTTGAGTAGCTCCATGCCATGCTTTACTTTGCCATGTTCAGGTCCTGTAGCATATAGTTTTCATGCTCAAAGATGTGCTACCTGATCTGAATTCCAGACAAGTGTTAATTTCACTAAGTCTGAAATCTGTTTACCAAATGCATTTTTGCCATGCTTGTTTGAACCTGTTAATGGATGAATTGGCCGTAGCTCAGTGCTAGTCTTTTGTTAAGCATCATGAATGGATCCCTGCCATGTATTTTGATGCCATGTTTGGTGCTGTAGCATGTTCATCTTGTTGCATTTAGATGGCTACTTGCTGTAAATCGCAGAACGTGGTCATATTTGAATCGCTTGCCATTTCCAAACCGTAACTCCGATTCCGGCGTTCTTTATATCATTTTAAAGAGATTTCATCTCGCCTTTCCAGTGGCACACTTGGATTTCCAAGTTGAGGCCAGGTTCATGCATTCCTTGTCAAATCTTACATATGCATCACATATTGCATCCCGCATAGCATACCATCTTTGCATCATGTTGTTTGAGTTTGCACGTGGTTGATTGTGTCCTTGTTGCTTGTTTGTCTTGTTTGGGTAGAGCCGGGAGACGAGTTCGCTAATGAGGAGCCCGTTGAGTTTGCTTTCGAGGATCCAGTCAACTCTGACAACTTTGCAGGCAAGATGATCATACCCTCGAAATCACTACTATCTTTGCTTTGCTAGATGCTCGCTCTTTTGCTATGCCTATGCTACGATGCCTACCACTTGCTTATCATGCCTCCCAAATTGCCATGTCAACCTCTAACCCACCATGTCCTAGCAAACCGTTGATTGGCTATGTTACCGCTTTGCTCAGCCCCTCTTATAGCGTTGCTAGTTGCAGGTAAAGATTGGAGACCGTTCCTTGTTGGAACATTATTTACTTGTTGGGATATCATTATATTATCTTGTTATCTTAATGCATCTATATACTTGGTAAAGCGTGGAAGGCTCGGCCTCTCGCCTAGTGTTTTGTTCCACTCTTGCCGCCCTAGTTTCCGTCATATCGGTGTTATGTTCCCGGATTTTGCGTTCCTTACGCGGTTGGGTGATAATGGGAACCCCTTGATAGTCCGCCTTGATTAAAGCTTTTCCAGCAATGCCCAACCTTTTTGCCACCTAGCCTCTTTTTCCCTTGGGTTTCCGGAGCCCGAGGGTCATCTTATTTAACCCCCCCCCCCGGGCCAGTGCTCCTCTGAGTGTTGGTCCAACCGAGCGATGTCCGGGGCTACCAGGGGCAACTCTGGGCTGGCCTACCCGACGTCTGCTCATCTGAGTGTGCCCTGAGAACGAGATATGTGCAGCTCCTATCGGGATTTGTCGGCACATTCGGGCGGTGTTGCTGGATTTGTTTTAACTTGTCGAAGTGTCTTGTAGAACCGGGATACCGAGTCTGATCGGAATGTCTCGGGAGAAGGTCTATTCCTTCGTTGACCGTGAGAGCTTGTCATGGGCTAAGTTGGGACTCCCCTGCAGGGATTTGAACTTTCGAAAGCCGTGCCCGCGGTTATGGGCAGATGGGAATTTGTTAATGTCCGGTTGTAGATAACTTGAACCTTAACTTAATTAAAATGAATCAACTGTGTGAGTTACCGTGATGGTCTCTTCTCGGCGGAGTCCGGGAAGTGAACACGGTGTTGGAGTAATGCTTGCCGCAGGTTGTCCTCTAGTTACTCGTTCGCGCTTTGCCTCTCTTCTCGCTCTCTTTTGCGAACAGGTTAGCCACCATATATGCTAGTCGCTTGCTGCAGCTCCACATATATTACCTTGCCTTTCCTATTAAGCTTAAATAGTCTTGATCGCGAGGGTGCAAGATTGCTGAGTCCCTATGGCTCACAGATTACTTCCAAACCAGATGCAGGGCCTGATGACTCCATTCTAGATGACGCGCTTGAGCTCAAGTGGGAGTTCGATGAGGACTCACGCCGATACTATGTGTCTTTCCCTGATGATCAGTAGTGGTGCCCAGTTGGGGTGATCGGGACCGTGTCGCATGTTGGGTTTATCTTTTATTTTGGCGCCGTAGTTGGGCCATGAGTGTTTGAATGTTGTAATGCTATTTATGTTCTTTGATTGACGTGGCGAGTGTAAGCCAACCATGTATCTCACCTTTTATTATCTATATTACATGGGATGTTGTGAAGATTGCCTAACTTGCGACATTGCTTTCAATGCGGTTATGTCTCTAAGTCGTGCCTCGACACGTGGGAGCTATAGCCGCATCGAGGGTGTTACAAGTTGGTAATCAGAGCCTTCCCCGACCTTAGGAGCCCCCATTGCTTGATCGTTTTTAGCAGCCGATGTTGAGTCTAGAAAAATGTTTTGAGTCATTTAGGAATTATATATCGGAGAGTTTAGGAATTCTTTTTACTCCCCAGTCTCCTCATCGCTCTAGTAAGGCATCCTGACGTAGAGTTTTGACTCTTCTCTTCTCAAATTTCACTAAAAAAAATTAGGATCACGCGGGTATCTTGGAATCGTTCCGATGGTTTTGTGACGAGAACATTGTTCTTGGTGCCTCCTGTCTTTAGGGGTTGTGGCAGTGTCCCGGGGAGTTGAGCTCCGAGGTGTTGTCGTCACAATTTTATCGTTGCAGTTCTGGAATACCTGAGTTTAGTACGCCGACATCGAAAATCTCTTTTATGCAGTTCGTTGGTGAGATAACCTCGACGCCACCCAGTACTGGGGCGGGAGTTCGGGAGTATCGCCATAACTTGTATAACGGATGCTTTTCGAAGGTTGAGGTAGATGGTTTCCGAAGTTTTTCTCGGTTATGTGTTGAAGGATGGATACAGCTGGATGTAGGATTTGCTAGATTTGGGTGAGATATTATGCTTCCCCTGTATCCCCAACACCTGATTGCATAACCGGAAAGGTTCGGGAGTTTCATAGGTGGGAATTCTTGTAGCTCTAGTTCTTCTTCCACGGATATTTGGTTTGAGATTGGGATTTCTTACCGAGTATTCGTTCTTGATCCGTACCTTGTTGATTTATTCCTCTACCTAAATTCTAAGTGGCTTCTCAATTTATGGATATGTGACCATTTCAAGTGGAATGCATTCGTTCATTTTGTTCGGATGTGAAGACTATATGTTGCAATTTTCATTCCGTTGGATTCAGCTTCAATTTTGTCTGTCAATGTGCTAACGGTTGTCACCCTCTTCAGGATGGCTCCCGCTAAGAGCACCAATCAGAATCAGAATCAGGATCCGCCACCACCTCCTCCTCCTCCGGAGGCATGGCAAGTTGTGATGGCCGCAACCAATGCAAACACACAGTTGATCATGCAAATTCTTCAAGAGCGCAATCAAGCGAACCAAGGCAACCAAGGCAACAATCAGAATCACTTTGCTACACTCAACCAGTTCCTTGCTAACGGGCCAAAGACTTTCAGCAATTGTGTTGAGGCAACTGATGCTGACGATTGGCTCGTGGATCTGTGCAAGCATTTCGAGTGCAGTAACGTCAGGCCTGAGGACTTTGTCAAGTTCGCTTCCTTCCAACTCAAAGACCAAGCTGCAGAATGGTTCCAGCAGTACAAGGATTCCAGAGGAGGCCGTGTGATTACCTGGGATGAATTCCGTCAAGACTTCAAAGCTCATCATATTCCTCAGAGCGTGGTTGAAAGCAAGCGTGAGGAATTCCGCAACCTGAAGCAAGGCTCTTTGTCTGTCTATGACTACAACAAGTTGTTTCAGAAGCTCGCCCGCTTTGCTAAGCAGGACGTCCCTGATGAGAAGAGCATGATATACCAGTTCAGGGGTGGTCTCAGAGAAGAAATCCAGCTAGCTCTTGTTCTCTTTGAGCCCTTGAGGTACGATGAGTTCTACAACATGGCATTGAAGCAAGAGGCCGCTCAACTGAGGTGTGATGCTTCCAAGAAGCGAGTCAGAGATGCTACTCCTTCTTCCTCTACTCAAGTGGCCAAGCAGCAGCAGTATTGGCTTCCTCCTCCTCCGTTCCGTCAGTCGTATCACCAGAAGAGCAAAGGTGGCAGTGGATCTTCCCACCCACCCAACCCTGGCTTTCAGAACAAGACTTCGTCTCAAGCTCCAAGATCGAGTGCTCCGTATCACCGTCCGCTTTCAGAGGTCACGTGCAACAAGTGCCAACAGAAGGGTCACTATGCCAACAAATGCTTCAATCAGAGGCGTCTTCCTCCTCCTCCTCCTGTGAGATCGGCAAGTACAGCTGTGGTCAAGCATAACACCAAGTCCGCCAAGGTCAACTTGATGAATGCAGCTCAGGCAGAGGACTCGTCAGATGTCATCATGGGTAACCTTCCTGTTAATGATATTCCTGCTAAAGTTCTTTTTGACACTAGTGCATCGCATTGTTTCATCTCGAGACCATTTGTTTCTAAGCATGAGTTTCCTTTACAAGATTTGCCTAGTCAGTTATCTGTTGTTTCTCCGGGTAAATTCATGAATGCAAGCGCTATGGCCCCGGATGTTACTATCACGTTGGGCGACTACAAGTTTGTTTCTTCTCTGGTGGTTCTTGATAACTCGGATATTGATATTATTCTCGGGATGGATTGTCTTTCTAAGCACAAGGCGTATCTAGATTGTGCTGCCAGGCAGATTCAATTGACTCATTCGTCTAAGGATGTAATTGTCTTTGCCGCTCATGATGATACTATCCGTCTATTTTCTCTCAATGAGAAGGATGAAATGGATGCCATCTCACAAATTCCAGTCGTTTGCGAGTATCAAGACGTCTTTCCAGAAGAGCTTCCAGGAATGCCTCCGCACCGGCCAGTTGAATTCGTCATCGATCTTGAGCCTCGCACGGAACCGGTTTGCAAGCGTCCTTACAAGCTCGGACCTGAAGAGTTGAAGGAGCTGAAGAAGCAACTCGATATTCAAGAGAGAATGGGTCTCATCCGGCCTAGTTCTTCTCCGTGGGGTTGTGGTGTTCTTTTTGTGAAGAAGAAGGATGGAACGGACCAACTTTGTGTTGACTACCGTCCATTGAACAAGAAGACCATCAAGAACAAATACCCACTTCCCAACATCAATGAGCTGTTCGAACAACTCAAAGGTGCCCAAGTATTCTCCAAGCTTGATCTCCGTATGGGTTATCATCAGATTCGAATCCGTGAGCAAGATATTCCCAAGACGGCTTTCAGGACAAGCTATGGTTCATATGAATACACTGTCATGTCTTTTGGCCTCGTCAACGCTCCTCCGACTTTCTCTCGCATGATGAACTTCATCTTCAACGCCTACACCAATGACTTCGTTTTGGTCTATCTCGACGACATTCTGGTCTTTTCGAAGAACAAGGAAGATCATGCCAAGCACTTGCGTTTGGTACTCGATAAGCTCAGGGAACACAAGTTCTACGCCAAGTTCTCCAAGTGCGAATTTTGGCTCGATGAGGTTCTTTATCTTGGTCATATCATCTCTGCCAAGGGCATTGCGGTGAATCCTGAGAAGGTGTCTGCAATTGTGAATTGGGAACCACCTCAGAACGTGAAGCAACTCCGTAGCTTCCTCGGTCTCGCAAGCTACTGTCGAAGATTCGTTGAAAACTTTTCTAAGATCGCGAAGCCTCTCTCAAATCTTCTCCAGAAGCACGTCAAGTACGTTTGGTCTCCGGAGTGTGACATTGCTTTCAACACTTTGAAAGAGAAATTGGTCACTGCTCCAGTTCTGACTCCGCCTGATGAATCCAAGCCGTACGAGGTCTTTTGTGATGCCTCTCTCCAAGGTCTTGGCGCAGTGTTGATGCAAGAGAAGAAAGTTGTGGCTTATACCTCTCGCCAGTTGAAGCCCAACGAGAAGAACTACCCCACTCATGATCTCGAGTTGGCGGCAGTTGTGCATGCTCTTTTGACTTGGAGACATCTCTTATTGGGAAGAAAAGTGGACATTTTCACTGACCACAAGAGTCTCAAGTACATCTTCACTCAGCCTAATCTCAACCTCAGGCAGACTCGATGGGTCGAAATGATTCAAGAGTATAATCCGAGTATCGAGTATACTCCAGGCAAGGCCAATGTGATTGCTGACGCATTGAGCAGGAAGGCTTATTGCAACAGTCTGATTCTCAAGCCTTATCAACCCGAGCTTTGTGAAGCTTTCCGCAAACTTAATCTGCAAGTTGTTCCTCAAGGTTTCCTCGCCAACCTTCAAGTCTCTCCTACCTTGGAAGACCAGATTCGCCAAGCCCAGCTTCTTGATGCTATGGTGAAAAGGTGAAGATTGGGATTGCCAAGAGTCAACCCAAGTACAAGTGCTACCGCCTTGATGACAAGGATACTCTCTTCTTCGAGGATCGTATTGTTGTGCCCAAAGGTGACCTTCGTAAAGTGATCATGAACGAGGCTCACAATTCTCTCCTCTCCATCCACCCTGGGAGCACGAAGATGTATCAGGACCTCAAGCAGGCTTATTGGTGGACTCGAATGAAGCGCGAGATTGCTCAATTCGTGAATGAATGTGATGTCTGCAGAAGAGTGAAGGCAGAACACCAAAGGCCAGCTGGTCTCCTCCAACCTCTTGCCATTCCAGAATGGAAGTTTGACCACATTGAGATGGACTTCGTGACTGGGTTTCCAAAGTCCAAACGTGGCAATGATGCTATATTCGTTGTCATCGACAAACTCACTAAAGTGGCTCACTTTCTGCCTATCAAAGAGTCAATCACTGCAGCTCAATTGGCGGAACTCTATACCTCTCGAATTGTCTCTCTGCACGGTATTCCACAAGTGATCTCTTCAGACCGTGGCAGCATCTTTACCTCCAAGTTTTGGGATTCTTTTCAGAAGGCCATGGGCACCAACATCCGCTTCAGCACAGCTTTCCATCCTCAAACTAGCGGTCAAGTCGAGCGTGTCAACCAGATTCTTGAAGATATGCTCAGGGCTTGTGTGATCTCCTTTGGCATGAAGTGGGAGGATTGTCTTCCTTATGCTGAATTCTCCTATAACAACAGTTTTCAAGCAAGTTCGGGCAAGGCCCCATTCGAAATTCTGTATGGCAGGAAGTGTCGTACCCCTCTCAACTGGTCTGAAACCGGTGAACGTCAGCTTCTCGGAAATGACTTAATCACAGAGGCAGAGGAAATTTGCAAAGTCATTCGAGATAACCTCAAAGCAGCCCAATCCCGCCAGAAGAGCTACTATGATAGTAAGCACCGTGATTTGGCTTTCGAGATCGGAGATCATGTTTACCTCCGCGTCTCTCCAATGAAAGGTACTCGTCGCTTTGGTATCAAAGGGAAGCTTGCCCCCAGATACGTGGGACATTTCAAGATCGTCAGCAAGAGAGGCGATCTCGCTTATCAACTCGAACTTCCTTCAAACTTTGCAAATGTTCATGACGTGATCCATGTCTCTCAGCTCCGAAAGTGCTTCAAGACTCCTGACCGCACCGTCAACTTCGAGGACATTGAGCTCCAAGAAGATCTCTCTTATCGTGAGCACCCCGTTGCTATTCTTGAAGAGACTGAACGCAAGACTCGCAACAAGTCAATCAAATTCCTCAAAGTCAAGTGGTCACACCATTCCAACCATGAAGCTACCTGGGAATGAGAGGATCACCTCCGTTCTGAATACCCGGCGTTCTTTCACTCCTAGATCTCGGGACGAGATCCTTTCGTAGTGGTGGAGTGTTGTAACACCCCGGATATGATTTCCTAATATGTACTCCAACTCTTGCCATTTCTGGCCTTAAGTTATTTTATTTTCTCGGGTTCGGGTTTTTGTCTCCGTGTGTTGTTATCGTTGTCATGCATCTCATATCATGTAATCATGTGCATTGCATTTGCATACGTATTCATCTCATGCATTCGAGCTTTTTCCCCGTTGTCCGTTTTGCATTCCGGCGCTCCGTTCTCCTCCGATGGTCATTTCTACCTTTCTTTCTTGTGTGGGGATTAAACATTTCCGGATTGGACCGAGACTTGCCAAGCGGCCTTGGTTTACTACCGGTAGACCGCCTGTCAAGTTTCATACCATTTGGACTTCGTTTGATACTCCAACGGTTAACCGAGGGACCGAAAAGGCATCGTGTGTGTGTTGCAGCCCAACACCCCTCCAAGTTGGCTCAAAACCCACCAAAACCCTCTCCATCATCTAGAGCATTCGATCACGATCGTGTGGCCGAAAACCGCACCTCATTTGGACACTCCTAGCTCCCTCTATGCCTATATATATACACCACCCTCCCGAAATTCGCGGATCCCCTTCGTCCAAACCCTAGATCCACCCTCTCCGCGCGGCCGGACACGTCCGCCGCCGCCCGCAGCCAATCGGCGCGTGACACGTGGCCCCGGCCACCGGCGCCGCCGGCGGCCCGTCCCGGCCCAGGGCGGGCCCTCTCCACTCGGCCAGTCGGGCCGCGCCCCGCCTCCCGTGCGCCGCCACCCGCCTCCTCGCGCCGCCGTGCTCCCGCTCGCCGGCCGCCGCACCTCCTCGCCACCAGAGCCCGCGGCAGCAACTCCGACAAGCTCCGGTCGCTGCCCCCGCCGCACCCTCGCCTACCGATGTCGCGGCCGCGCCGCCGCACGCCCAGCGGGTCCCGACCTTCCTCCTCCCTCCTTGACGCCGGCGCGAACGACACCGGCGCCGGCCTCACCGGCGAACCTCGAAATACGCGCCACCGCTACAGTGCCCTCCAGATCCAGATCCGGATCGGGTTGACTTTTTGCCCGAAACCTTAATATTTTTGGCTATGTTCATCGCATCATAACTCCTCATCCGTAACTCCGTTTTGGGCATATAGCATATCAAAATGTTCGTCCCCGAGAGCACATCATTTCATCTCATTGCATCATTTTCATTTGAGTTCATATTGATGCCCGAAATGCTGTTGGAAGAGTGCTATTTGAGATAATTGTCAGATCTGCTGCTCCAATTAGATATTTGTCATTTTTTCCATGATTATTGTGTGCATGTTATGCCCCTGAGCTCTTCATGAGTTTTGTTATATGTTTTTCCATCAATCCAGAGGTGCAACCCATGTATTTTTGTGATGTGTGTGGTGACTAGCACAAGCTTGCAAAGCGGGGCATTCGTTAATGCTGATTTCAGGGACTTAGCATTTCCACTAAGTCCTTGAGCTGTTTATCTCAATATGCCATATGTTCATGTTGATTCCTAGTGATCCGTGCCTCTTTTGAGGATGATCAGTAAGGATGTTTTGTTAATCTTGTAGTGCTCTATCCATCCATGTCTTTGTTTGCAATTATGGAGCACCCTAGCTTGAGTAAATCGAGCTCTACTTTTGCTATTTCGTGAATCTGGGCAGATTGTCTACTTGTTAGCAATTTTGCCGAGGATGTTGTAGTTGGTCCGTGCATGCTATGTTATTGTTCTTGCCATGTCTAGCTTGTATAATGTGTATTCTTGATGGGTGTATGCTTAGATTGTCATGCCTTGCTCTGTAGTGAGTGCTTCGAGCTCGTAAGCATGCCTACTTGATATCTGTTTCAGCATGCTCCAGTTTTCACTAAGTTTGAGAACTGATTATGTTTTTGCCATGTTCACATGCTTGCAAATGTATTTTCTGATCCCTTTTGGCTCAAGGTCACTAATGGACTTTTGTTAAGCTCTTTGAGTAGCTCCATGCCATGCTTTACTTTGCCATGTTCAGGTCCTGTAGCATATAGTTTTCATGCTCCAAAATGTGCTACCTGATCTGAGATTCCAGACAAGTGTTAATTACACTGTCTGAAATCTGTTTACCAAATGCATTTTTGCCATGCTTGTTTGAACCTGTTAATGGATGAATTGGCTGTAGATCAGTGCTAGTCTTTTGTTAAGCATCATGAATGAATCCCTGCCATGCATTTTGATGCCATGTTTGAGTGCTGTAGCATGTTCATCCTGTTATATTTAGATGGCTACTTGCTGTAAATCGCAGAACATGGTCATATTAGAATCGCTTGCCATTTCCAAACCGTAACTCCGATTCCGACGTTCTTTATATCATTTTCAAGCGATTTCATCTCACCTTTCCAGTGGCACACTTGGATTCCCAAGTTGAGGCCAGGTTCATGCATTCCTTGTCAAATCTTGCATATGCATCACATATTGCATCCCGCATAGCATACCATCTTCGCATCATGTTGTTTGAGTTTGCACGTGGTTGATTGTGTCCTTGTTGCTTGTTTGTCTTGTTTGGGTAGAGCCGGGAGACGAGTTCGCTAATGAGGAGCCCGTTGAGTTTGCTTTCGAGGATCCAGTCAACTCTGACAACTTTGCAGGCAAGATGATCATACCCTCGAAATCACTACTATCTTTGCTTTGCTAGATGCTCGCTCTTTTGCTATTGCCTATGCTACGATGCCTACCACTTGCTTATCATGCCTCCCAAATTGCCATGTTCAACCTCTAACCCACCATGTCCTAGCAAACCGTTGATTGGCTATGTTACCGCTTTGCTCAGCCCCTCTTATAGCGTTGCTAGTTGCAGGTGAAGATTGGAGACCGTTCCTTGTTGGAACATTATTTACTTGTTGGGATATCATTATATTATCTTGTTATCTTAATGCATCTATATACTTGGTAAAGGGTGGAAGGCTCGGCCTCTCGCCTAGTGTTTTGTTCCACTCTTGCCGCCCTAGTTTCCGTCATATCGGTGTTATGTTCCCGGATTTTGCGTTCCTTACGCGGTTGGGTGATAATGGGAACCCCTTGATAGTTCGCCTTGATTAAACCTTTTCCAGCAATGCCCAACCTTGGTTTTACCATTTGCCACCTAGCCTCTTTTTCCCTTGGGTTTCCGGAGCCCGAGGGTCATCTTATTTAAACCCCCCCGGGCCAGTGCTCCTCTGAGTGTTGGTCCAACCGAGCGATGTCCGGGGCTACCAGGGGCAACTCTGGGCTGGCCTACCCGACGTCTGGCTCATCTGAGTGTGCCCTGAGAACGAGATATGTGCAGCTCCTATCGGGATTTGTCAGCACATTCGGGCGGTGTTGCTGTATTTGTTTTAACTTGTCGAAGTGTCTTGTAGAACCGGGATACCGAGTCTGATCGGAATGTCTCGGGAGAAGGTATATTCCTTCGTTGACCGTGAGAGCTTGTCATGGGCTAAGTTGAGACTCCCCTGCAGGGATTTGAACTTTCGAAAGCCGTGCCCACGATTATGGGCAGATGGGAATTTGTTAATGTCCGGTTGTAGATAACTTGAACCTTAACTTAATTAAAATGAATCAACCGTGTGAGTTACCGTGATGGTCTCTTCTCGGCGGAGTCCGGGAAGTGAACACGGTGTTGGAGTAATGCTTTCTGCAGGTTGTCCTCTAGCTACTCGTTCGCGCTTTGCCTTCTCTTCTCGCTCTCTTTTGCGAACAGGTTAGCCACCATATATGCTAGTCGCTTGCTGCAGCTCCACATATATTACCTTGCCTTTCCTATTAAGCGTAAATAGTCTTGATCGCGAGGGTGCGAGATTGCCGAGTCCCTGTGGCTCACAGATTTCTTCGAAACCAGATGCAGGGCCTGATGACTCCGTTCCAGATGACGCGCTTGAGCTCAAGTGGGAGTTCGATGAGGACTCACGCCAATACTACGTGTCTTTCCCTGATGATCAGTAGTGGTGCCCAGTTGGGGTGATCGGGACCGTGTCGCTTGTTGGGTTTATCTTTTATTTTGGCGCCGTAGTCGGGCCATGAGTGTTTGAATGTTGTAATGCTATTTATGTTCTTTGATTGACATGGCGAGTGTAAGCCAACTATGTATCTCCCCTTTTATTATCTATATTACATGGGATGTTGTGAAGATTGCCTAACTTGCGACATTGCTTTCAATGCGGTTATGTCTCTAAGTCGTGCCTCGACACGTGGGAGCTATAGCCGCATCGAGGGCGTTACAACTATGAGCCACATGGACTCAGCAATCTTGCACCCTCGCGTTCAAGACTATTTAAGCTTATAGGTAAGGCAAGGTATAATATATGTGGAGCTGCAGCAAGCAACTAGCATATATGGTGGGCGCACAGCGGGGAGGGTCCTTTTTAGTAGATGACTCGTCGGGACGTCAGAGCGGGACTTCTTTGGTAAAAATAACTGGATTCTATTCCTTTTTAGTAAGGAGGCGGCATTTCCCATAAGGAAAGGTATGTCATTTACAACCCCGGCGTATTGAGGCCTATCCTGTTTGCAAAAGATGGCGAGAAGAGGAGGCAAAGCGCGAACGAGTAACTAGAAAACATCCTGCGGCAAGCATTACTCCAACACCGTGTTCACTTCCCGGACTCCGCCGAGAAGAGACCATCACGGTAACTCACACTGTTGATTCATTTTAATTAAGTTAAGGTTCAAGTTGTCTACAACCGGACATTAACAAATTCCCATCTGCCCATAACCGCGGGCACATCTTTCGAAAGTTCAAATCCCTGCAGGGGAGTCCCAACTTAGCCCATGACAAGCTCTGACGGTCAACCAAGGAATAGACCTCCTCCCGAGACATTCTGATCAGACTCGGTTTCCCGGTTCTACAAGACACTTCGACAAGTTAAAACAAATCCAGCAACACCGCCCGAATGTGCCGACAAACCCCAATAGGAGCTGCACATATCTCGTTCTCAGGGCACAGTCGGATAAGCAATCCATACAACTAAAACTAGCCCTCGAGTTTCCCCGAGGTGGCGCTGCAAGGGGCTCTAGGTTGGACCAACACTCAGAGGAGCACTGGCCCGGGGGGGTTTAAATAAGATGACCCTCGGGCTCCGGAAACCCAAGGGAAAAGAGGCTAGGTGGCAAATGGTAAAACCAAGGTTGGGCATTGCTGGAAAAGCTTTAATCAAGGCGAACTATCAAGGGGTTCCTATTATAACCCAACCGCGTAAGGAACACAAAATCCGGGAACATAACACTGATATGATGGAAACTAGGGCGACAAGAGTGGAACAAAACACTAGGCGAGAGGTCGAGTCTTCCACCCTTTACCAAGTATATAGATGCATTAAGATTACAAGATAATATAATGATATCCCAACAAGTAAATAATGTTCCAACAAGGAACGGTCTCCAATCTTCACCTGCAACTAGCAACACTATAAGAGGGGCTGAGCAAAGCGGTAACATAGCCAATCAACGGTTTGCTAGGACATGGTGGGTTAGAGGTTGAACATGGAAATTTGGGAGGCATGATAAGCAAGTGGTAGGCATCGTATCATAGGCAATAGCAAAAGAGCGAGCATCTAGCAAAGCAAAGATAGTAGTGATTTCGAGGGTATGGTCATCTTGCCTGCAAAGTTGTCAGAGTTGACTGGATCCTCGAAAGCAAACTCAACCGGCTCCTCGTTAGAGAACTCGTCTCCCGGCTCTACCCAAACAAGACAAACAAGCAACAAGGACACAATCAACCATGTGCAAACTCAAACAACATGATGCGAAGATGGTATGCTATGCGGGCTGCAATATGTGATGCATATGCAAGATTTGACAAGGAATGCATGAACCTGGCCTCAACTCTAGAATCCAAGTGTTCCACTGGAAAGGTGAGATGAAATCGCTTCAAAATGATATAAAGAACGCCAGAATCGGAGTTACGGTTTGGAAATGGCAAGCGATTTAAATATGACCACGTTCTGCGATTTACAGCAAGTAGTCATCTAAATGCAACAAGATGAACATGCTACAACACACAAACATGCCATCAAAATACATGGCAGGGATTCATTCATGATGCTTAACAAAAGACTAGCACTAAGCTACAGCCAATTCATCCATTAACAGGTTCAAACAAGCATGGCAAAAATGCATTTGGTAAACAGATTTCAGACTTAGTGAAATTAACACTTGTCTGGAATCTCAGATCAGGTAGCACATTTTGAAGCATGAAAACTATATGCTACAGGACCTGAACATGGCAAAGTAAAGCATGGCATGGAGCTACTCAAAGAGCTTAACAAAAGTTCCTTAGTGACCTTGAGCCAAAAGGGATCAAAAAATACATTTGCAAGCATGTGAACATGGCAAAAACATAATCAGTTCTCAGACTCAGTGAAAACTGGAGCATGCTGAAACAGATATCAAGTAGGCATGTTTACGAGCTCGATGCACTCACTATAGAGCAAGGCATGACAATCTAAGCATACACCCATCAAGAATACACATTATACAAGCTAGACATGGCAAGGACAATAACATAGCATGCACGGATCAACTACAACATCCTCGGCAAAATTGCTAACTAGTAGACAATAGGAAGTGGGTCATCAAGCACATTTAATTGACAGTATGAGAAGCATTTACAACATTTAATTGCTCATCAGGAAAGCTATCATCAATAGGAAGTGGGTCATCAAGCACATTTTCTAACCTAGACAAGTTGTCTGCAACGGGGTTCTCAGCTCCCTTTCTATCAACAGTATGCAAATCAAATTCTTGTAGCAAGAGAACCCATCTAATAAGTCTAGGTTTAACATCTTTCTTTTCCATAAGATATTTAATAGCAGCATGATCAGTGTGAATAGTTACTTTAGAATCAACAATATAAGGTCTGAACTTATCACAAGCAAATACAACCACTAAGAATTCTTTTTTAGTAGTAGCATAATTTTTTTGAGCATTGTCTAGGGTTTTACTAGCATATTGAATAAAATTTAATTTATTATCAACTCTTTGTCCTAGAACAGCACCTACAGCATAATCACTAGCATCACACATAATTTCAAAGGGTAAATTCCAATCAGGTGGCTGAACAATAGGTGCAGAAATCAATGCTTTCTTAAGTATTTCAAATGCTTCTAGACAATCATCATCAAAAACAAATGGTATATCTTTTTGTAATAAATTAGTCAGAGGCCGAGAAATTTTCGAGAAGTCCTTAATGAACCTCCTATAAAAACCGGCGTGACCAAGGAAACTTCTTATACCTTTGATGTCCTTGGGACATGGCACCTTTTCAATAGCATCAACCTTGGTTTTCTCAACTTCAATACCTCTTTCAGAAACTTTATGCCCCAAGACAATACCTTCATTAACCATAAAGTGGCACTTTTCCCAATTCAAGACAAGATTAGTTTCTTCACATCTCTGCAAAACTCGATCAAGGTTGCTCAAGCAATCATCAAAAAAAGATCCATAGACAGAGAAATCGTCCATGAAAACCTCACAAATCTTTTCACAAAAGTCAGAGAATATAGCCATCATGCATCTTTGAAAGGTAGCAGGTGCATTACATAAACCAAAAGGCATACGTCTATAAGCAAAACTACCAAAAGGGCAAGTAAAAGTAGTCTTCAATTGATCTTTGGCTGACACGGGTATTTGAGAGAAACGAGAATAACCATCTAGAAAGCAAAATGTGTATGTTTGGATAATTTTTCTAGCATTTGGTCAATAAAAGCTAAGGGGTAATAATCCTTTTTAGTTGCCTTATTTAATTTGCGGAAATCAATTACCATCCTATAACCTGTAATAATTCTTTGAGGAATCAATTCATCTTTATCATTAGGAACAACAGTAATACCTCCCTTCTTAGGGACACAATGGACAGGACTTACCCACTGACTATCAGCAACGGGATAAATTATACCTACCTCAAGGAGCTTTAGTATTTCCTTTCTTACCACTTATTTCATTTTAGGATTGAGCCGTCGTTGATGGTCACGAACTGGTTTAGCATCTTCTTCCAAATTAATTTTATGTTGACATAGAGTGGGACTAATGCCCTTAAGATCATCAAGAGTATACCCAATAGCAGCATGGTGCTTCTTCAGAGTTTTCAATAATCTCTCTTCCTCATGCTCTGAAAGGTTAGCACTAATAATAACAGGATATATCTTTTTCTCATCAAGATAAGCATATTTAAGAGTATCATGTAACTGTTTAAGCTCAAACACGGGATCACCCTTGGCTGGAGGAGGATCCCCTAGGATTTCAACAGGCAAATTGTTTTTCAGAATAGGTTCCTGTTTAAACAATACTTCGTCTATTTCCCTTCTTTCATTCATAAACATATCATTTTCATGGTCTACAAATATTGTTCTAAAGGATCACTAGGAGGTACGACAATAGAGGCAAGACCAATAATTTCATCCTTACTAGGTAATTCTTCTTCACGGTGTTGTCTAGTAAATTTAGAAAAGTTAAATTCATGAGTCATATCATCTAAAACCGACAGTAACAACATCCCTTTTGCAATCTATGGTAGCATTAACAGTGTTCAGGAAAGGTCTACCAAATATAATGGGACAAAAACTATCTTGTGGGGAACCAAGAACAAGAAAATCAGCAGGATATTTAGTTTTCCCACACAAGACTTCAACATCTCTAACAATTCCCATTGGTGAAATAGTATATCTATTGGCAAGTTTAATTGTGACATTGATGTCTACTACACAACCTTCTTCTTGTAGATGTTGTTGGGCCTCCAAGTGCAGAGGTTTGTAGGACAGTAGCAAATTTCCCTCAAGTGGATGACCTAAGGTTTATCAATCCGTAGGAGGCGTAGGATGAAGATCGTCTCTCTCAAACAACCCTGCAACCAAATAACAAAGAGTCTCTTGTGTCCCCAACACACCCAATACAATGGTAAATTGTATAGGTGCACTAGTTTGGCGAAGAGATGGTGATACAAGTGCAATATGGATGGTAGATAAATGTTTTTGTAATCTGAAAATATAAAAACAGCAAGGTAACTAAAGATAAAAGTGAGCGTAAATGGTATTGCAATGCGTTGAAACAAGGCCTAGGGTTCATACTTTCACTAGTGCAAGTCCTCTCAACAATAATATCATAATTGGATCACATAACTATCCCTCAACATGCAACAAAGAGTCACCCCAAAGTCACTAATAGCGGAGGACGAACGAAGAGATTATGGTAGGGTACGAAACCACCTCAAAGTTATTCTTTCCAATCAATCCGTTGGGCTATTCCTATAAGTGTCACAAACAGCCCTAGAGTTCGTACTAGAATAACACCTTAAGACACAAATCAACCAAAACCCTAATGTCACCTAGATACTCCAATGTCACCTCAAGTATCCGTGGGTATGATTATACGATATGCATCACACAATCTCAGATTCATCTATTCAACCAACACAAAGGACCTCAAAGAGTGCCCCAAAGTTCCTACCAGAGAATCACGACGAAAACGTGTGGCAACCCCTATGCATAGGTTCATGGGTGGAACCCGCAAGTTGATCATCAAAACATACATCAAGTGAATCACGTGGTATCCCATTGTCACCACAGATACGCACGGCAAGACATACATCAAGTGTTCTCAAATCTTTAAAGACTCAATCCGATAAGATAACTTCAAAGGGGAAACTCAATTCATTACAAGAGGGTAGAGGGGGAGGAGAAACATAAGATCCAACTATAATAGCAAAGCTCGCGATACATCAAGATCGTGCCAAATCAAGAACACGAGAGAGAGATCAAACACATAGCTACTGGTGCATACCCTCAGCCCCGAGGGAGAACTACTCCCTCCTCGTCATGGAGACTACCGGGATGATGAAGATGGACACCGGAGAAGGATTCCCCCCTCCGACAGGGTGCCGGAACGGGTCTAGATTGGCTTTCAGTGGCTACGGAGGCTTCTGGCGGCGGAACTCCCGATCTATTGTGCTCCCAGACGTTTTTAGGGTATATGGAGATATATAGGCGGAAGAAATACATTAGGGGGGGCATGTAACACCCGGTGTAATGATGCTACAGTAACCATTGGGGTTAAGCTAATCATTTTGCTAAATAAGTGCTTGATCATCTTTGTTTCCTCTCTCAAAGAATTCTAGTTGAATTCGAATTCAAAGTTTGTGTGAAATTCAAAATGCTCAAACATGAAAACTAAAATGTTCATCATGTGGAAAGTATTCTTCTGGTAATATTGGTGGTGAACCAACATTTTTGCAAAATGTGTAGGTGGCCTAAAATAACTAAAACAGAAAGCAAAAAAAAGGAAAAGAAAAAGGAAAGCAGAGGGGGGAGAGAGGGCCCCTGGCCTCCCCTTGGGCTTCGGCCCACCCCAGTTGGTCGGCCCACCTCACCCAGCCTGGCCGGCCCGGCTCCCTGAAGCGCGCCTCCCTCCTGTTCCTCCGACCGGGCGAGGCAGAGCGCCCATCGCCACCGAGCCACCTCGCCGGCGACGCCTTGGCGAGGGGATAAGGCCGCCTCCCCCTCCAGCTCCTCGAGTCCCCCCTGCCACTCCCACTCACTTTGCCCTCTCCCATCCCCTCCTCATATTCACCGCACCGCGCCGCCCGAGCGAAGCCATCGCCGCGGCCTCGCCGTGCCCGTGGCCACCGGCCGCCGTCCTCCATCCGCCCGTGTCCGGGAGCTTCCTCGTCCCCGCCTACGCCGATTGCAGCAACCTCCCCACGCACGGAGCCCCTGCCCCGCCGGCTTCGAGGTCGTCTTCGACCTTCGGACGCCCGAGCTCGCCGCTGTCGATTCGCTCCGCCGAGCCTCCCCCGAGCCCACGTTTGCACACCTGCAGGGCCCGGTGAGCTCCCCACAGACTCCCCTCTCTCCCCGTGTCCTCGCGTGCTATCTAGCTAGCCGGACCCGCCCTCGTGCTCCGGCCATAGATATGGCCGCGCTATGCGAGCCGCTCGAGCTCTCCAGCTCCAACGCATGCGGTGAGCGCGCTCCTGAGCTCCCATAGCGCCGAGCGCCACCCCTAGCTCGCCCCCTGACCCGCTCCCGCCTCGTTTTGTCTGAAGGATGAACCCCTGCCGCCTTTGCGGCGCTCTGGTTGCCGCCGTTGCTACCCGCCCCACGCTCTCAAGCCGCTGCTGCCCTTCCCGGCCGCCCTTGCGTGTTCGCGGTGCGCTGCAGGGCCCGTCCCCCTTCTAAACGCGCTCGCAAACACCTCATAGCCGCGCCTTTGCCTGGTCCAAACGCGGCTGCCGCCATGGCTCATCGCCGGCGTCCTCGCCGGCCCCCTCCGCTCGTTCTATCGCCACCATCAGGCCCACGGCGAAGTGGCCGTTCGAAAACAACCGGCCACGCCCCGAACGGCCGCCCGGAGCCGGATTCCGGCGAGATCCAGCGCATCTCCGCTGCAGGAGCGCTCGCCGTAGCTCCACCGGCGCCGGTGCCGACGTGGCCGACCGGGGCCACCCCCTTAGGTCACTGCCCAATGGCCCGACTGGCCTTGTTGACCCAGTCAGCCTTGTTGACCCAGTCAACGGCTGACTGGGCATCGCCCAGTCACTGCCAGTGGGTCCCCCGTGGGCCCCTTGACTGGTCAGCTAGTGTGTTGACTGCTGATGCAGTAATGATGCCGTGATGACGTCATAATTTCCTTTTCTGTCTTTATAAATAATTTCAGAATATGCTTTAAACTTTAGAAATTTATAGTAATTAAATCGTAGCTCGGATGAAAATGTTTTCTATATGAAAGTTGCTCAGAAAAATCCCACGAATCCGAATGCGCGGTCCATTCACTTGTCACATGCCCCCAGCATGCTGAACATGGAACCGTCCCCTCTCTTTCATCTGTTCGGAATTCGTCTAACGCCGGGAATTCATCCTCGGATGTTTATCCCCTCAGTCTGCAACGTGTAGTACTTCGTTAGGACAACCCTAGCTCTACCTTTCGTCATGTTATGCCTTGTGATGCATTGTTTGCTCTGTATTTACTGTTTCTTCCCCCTCTTCTCTCCGGTAGACCCCGAGGCCAATGATGTTGTTGTGATCGACTATGTCACCGACGACCCCTCCTTCTTGTCTGGGCAACCAGGCAAGCAAACCCTCCTTGAGCATTCCGATATCGCCCATTTCTTTCCCTCTCATGCTTGCATTAGAACTGCTACTGCTTTCTGTATGATCCTACTCTGATACATAGCCTGTTTTTTTACCTAGTTTCTTACCTTACCTGCTTATCCTAAACTGCTTAGTATAGGTTGGTTAGTGATCCATCAGTGACCCCCACCTTGTCCCAGTTGCCTCGCTTTATGTTCGATGACTCGATCAACGTGATCGAAGACCAGGCCCCGACACCGCACATCACTTTCCCCTTAGTTGCTCGACACTACTGGGTTACTATCGAGTGCCGAGGGTGAAACCTCTTCAGCACTTCGGATGTTAACCCTGTAGTGTAGTCATTCGGTTGTGGTCATCGAGGGTGATTTCCTCCTTAACCACTTCCGTTACGACTCTGTCGTGCAACACCTCAAGTGTGAACCTCGGGGGTGATTCCTCTTACGTTCACCTTGATGATTACATCTAGTGGAATTCATCGGGGGTGCTTCCTCGGGTTTCCCCTTGATGTTTGGACACACGGATACTTGGACTTTACCACTGTTACTTGGAAAGACGGGTCGACCCTGAGGGGTACCCGAGCGAGCTTAATTGAGAGTGATGTGGAGTCGGGCGGACCTAGAAGGTGCCCGCGAGATAATTACGAGCCGTGGCCGGGCATTCCTAGCCCTTGCCGCAAGTCCTCGAGACGGGGCAACGGGGTCACATCTTTCGTGAGTATCTGCTTGTTACCGCATGCTCCTAATCCACTACGGTTTGGATATTTGATCCGAGGGGCCTCTGGCCTGATAGCACTAACCATCACGTGGGCATTGTATGTGCGTTCTGCGTCGTATACATCAGCTGAAGCTTAATAGACATCAGCAACTGAGCGGCGCGCGCCGGGTTGGACTGCGTAAGCTCCTGCCTTGTTGAAGGAGGTAGCTAGGTCTGCTCACCGGCCGCGTTCGCAACGTGCAGGAGTTCCCGGGGAGATGGCCCATGACCCCTGGGGGCATAGGTTTAGTCTGGCATGTTGGCCTCTCTATTAAGCCTAGGTCAGGTTGCGGCGTATTGTTTGGCCGAGGTCGGGCATGACCCAGGAAAGTGTGTTCGGGCGAAGTTAATCGAGCGTGGTGGGTTAGTTGGTGCACCCCTGCAGGGAAGAAAACATCTACCGATAGCCTATCCTATGGTAACGGACACTTGAAGTTGTATCCCGATCGATACAGCTAGAACTGGATACTTGAGATGGGACATGGAGATGAGACTTGGATATGAGATGATAACTGGATAGTATAGCTCTGGGATTGCTTTCTCGCAGGGAGTTGAGAAAGGATCTCTGGCTGAGGTTGATAACACTACTGCTACTTTACTTTATGCTACTCTACTCCCTCCTGTTGCTGCAAGATGGTGGTTCCCAGAAGATGCTAGTCTTCGATAGGCTAGGCTTTCCCCTTCCCTTCTGGCATTCCACGGTTTAGTTCACAGATACAACCCATTCCTTTGATACAGATGCGTACTTAGTTTATATCTGATGTAAGCCTTGCGAGTACTTTGGATGAGTACTCATGATTTCTTTGCTACTTCTTTTTCCCCCATACCCGATTGTTGCGACCAGATGACGGATCCCAGGAGCCAGACGACACCACTGATGACTACTGCTACCCCGAGGGTGCCTACTACTACGTGACGACCGCTGACGACTTGGAGTAGTTTGGAGGCTCCCAGGCATGAGGACTTGCCTTTTTGATCATTGTTGCTTTTGTGCTAGCCTTCTTAAGGCAGTCTTGTTTAACTCATGTCTGTACTCAGATATTGTTGCTTCCGCTGACTCTTGTGTTCGAGCTTATGTATTCGATCCCTCGAGGCCCCTGGCTTGTAATGTAAAGCTTGTGTTATTTTATTTTGTGTCTAGAGTTTTGTTGTGATATCTTCCCGTGAGTCCTTGATCTTGATCGTACACATTTGCGTGTATGATTAATGTATGATTGAATCGAGGGCATCACAAGTTGGTATCAGAGCCGACTGCCTGTAGGTAGCCCCCTTTCCAACTCCTTGGCCGAAGTCGAGTCTAGTCACTACAAAAACTCTTACTAACATGGTTGTGTGTCTTACAGGCCCACGTCGCCATATGGGTGGTATTAAGATCTTTTATTCCTCATCTATACTCTGGGACTCTGATCTCTCTTATATTCAGGTTAAAATGGTTTTACTAACTCTAACATTAGGATCACGTGACCACATTCAGCCCAAAGCTGGAAAAGCCATAGTTTTTCCTTAGAATAGTATTCTGGATAATACACGCACTGTCGTGATGACAACGAAGTGGTATCCATTGTACCTCGTTCATTATGCATGTTTCATCATGAATGATCCTTGTTTTTACAAATGCTCAATGATGAACTACCCCCTGTTACTTGTTAGCGGGATGGTTAGACCCGCTGGTCGTGGCCGTGGTGCCAACGATCCACCATCGCCTGGATTCTTTGTTGGAATGATGCAACAATTTGAGCTGAACTGCCAGTTCATGGAAGGAATGATGGCTCAGTTTCCTTGTCCAAACATGAATCAACAGCCAACCCCAGGAACTCTGCAGGACTTCAAGCGTCTCAACCCAACTATTTACCGCAGCTCAACTCAACCCCTTGATGCTGATAACTTGCTCTGCGACATCACATATGAAATGGAATCTGCTAGTGTTGCCCCTGCCAACTATGTCACCTTCGCATCCTTCTTCCTCAAGGGTCCCGTTGCTCAATGGTGGGACAGCCACAGGCGTACCCTACCTGCTGGAACGGTCATCACTTGGCCAGATTTCCAAGCTGCCTTTCGTGCCCGCTTCATTCCTCAGGGAATCATGAACAGGAAGAAGCACGATTTCCGCAACCTCACCCAAGGCAACAATACTGTAGATGCTTATCAACGGGAATTTCTAGACTTGTCTCGTTATGCTGAAGAAGACATTGCAACTGATGCTCGTAGGCAAGAAAAGTTCCGTGATGGACTTCACACTGATATTAAGCTGGCACTGCTCGCTCATGACTTTGCTGACTTCGCCACCTTGGTGAACAAGGCTATTCAGGTTGAGACTGGTCTTCAGGAACACCAGGGATCCCTTAGGCGCAGCTGTGACGCTGGCTCATCTTCGGGCCCGTCAACATAGAAGCGTCGGATATGGATTCCCCACAGCATGTATCGTCCAACTGCACCTGCACCAAGACAGACCTATGCCGCACCTCGTCTGCCTCCTCCACCACAGAGGCAGCCCCTTCCGGTTGTACCATCCCAAGCTTCTGCTCCCGATCCCAATGATTGTATGTGCTTCAGTTGTGGCCGCTCATGTAACGCCCTCGATGCGGCTATATCTCCCACGTGTCGAGGCACGACTTAGAGGCATAACCGCATTGAAAGCAATGTCGCAAGTTAGGCAATCATCACAACATCCCATGTAATATAGATAATAAAAGGGGAGATACATAGTTGGCTTACACTCGCCATGTCAATCAAAGTACATAAATAGCATTACATCAATCAAACACTCATGGCCCGACTACGGCGCCAAAATGAAAGATAAACCCTACATGCAACACGGTCCCGATCACCCCAACTGGGCACCACTACTGATCATCAGGGAAAGACACGTAGTATCGGCGTGAGTCCTCGTCGAACTCCCACTTGAGCTCAAGCGCGTCATCTAGAACGGAATCATCAGGCCCTGCATCTAGTTTGGAAGTAAACTGTGAGCCACAGGGACTCAGCAATCTCGCACCCTCGCGATCAAGACTATTTAAGCTTATAGGTAAGGCAAGGTATAATATATGTGGAGCTGCAGCAAGCGACTAGCATATATGGTGGCTATCCTGTTCGCAAAAGAAGGCGAGAAGAGGAGGCAAAGCGCGAACGAGTAACTAGAGAACATCCTGCGGCAAGCATTACTCCAACACCGTGTTCACCTCCCGGACTCCACCGAGAAGAGACCATCACGGTAACTCACACTGTTGATTCATTTTAATTAAGTTAAGGTTCAAGTTGTCTACAACCGGACATTAACAAATTCTCATCTGCCCATAACCGCGGGCACGGCTTTCGAAAGTTCAAATCCCTGCAGGTGAGTCCCAACTTAGCCCATGACAAGCTCTCACGGTCAACGAAGGAATAGACCTCCTCCCGAGACATTCCGATCAGACTCGGTATCCCGGTTCTACAAGACACTTCGACAAGTTAAAACAAATCCAGCAACACCGCCCTTATGTGCCGACAAATCCCGATAGGAGCTGCACATATCTCGTTCTCAGGGCACAATCGGATAAGCAATCCATACAACTAAAACCAGCCCTCGAGTTTCCCCGACGTGGCGCTGCAAGGGGCCCTAGGTTGGACCAACACTCAGAGGAGCACTGGCCCGGGGGGGTTTAAATAAGATGACCCTCAGGCTCCGGAAACCCAAGGGAAAAGAGGCTAGGTGGCAAATGGTAAAACCAAGGTTGGGCATTGCTGGAAAAGCTTTAATCAAGGCGAACTATCAAGGGGTTCCCATTATAACCCAACCGCGTAAGGAACGCAAAATCCGGGAACATAACACCGATATGACGGAAACTAGGGCGGCAAGAGTGGAACAAAACACTAGGCGAGAGGTTGAGCCTTCCACCCTTTACCAAGTATATAGAGGCATTAAGATAACAAGATAATATAATGATATCCCAACAAGTAAATAATGTTCCAACAAGGAACGGTCTCCAATCTTCACCTGCAACTAGCAACACTATAAGAGGGGCTGAGCAAAGCGGTAACATAGCCAATCAACGGTTTGCTAGGACATGGTGGGTTAGAGGTTTGACATGGCAATTTGGGGGGCATGATAAGCAAGTGGTAGGCATCGTAGCATAGGCATAGCAAAAGAGCGAGCATCTAGCAAAGCAAAGATAGTAGTGATTTCGAGGGTATGATCATCTTGCCTGCAAAGTTGTCAGAGTTGACTGGATCCTCGAAAGCAAACTCAACGGGCTCCTCGTTAGCGAACTCGTCTCCCGGCTCTACCCAAACAAGACAAGCAAGCAACATGGACACAATCAACAACGTGCAAAGCTCAAGCAATATGATGCAAACATGGTATGCTATGCGGGATGCGATATGTGATGCATATGCAAGATTTGGCAAGGAATGCATGAACCTGGCCTCAACTTGGAAAATCAAGTGTTCCACTGGAAAGATGAGATGAAATCGCTTGAAAACGATATAAAGAACGCCGGAATCGGAGTTACGGTTTGGGAATGGCAAGCAATTCAAATATCACCACGTTCTGCGATTTACAGCAAGTAGCCAACTAGATGCAACAAGATGAACATTCTACAGCATCCAAACATGGCATCAAAATACATGACAGGGATCCATTCATGATGCTTAACAAAAGAGGAACACTGAGCTACGGCTAATTCATCCATTAACAGGTTCAAACAAGCATGGCAAAAATGCATTTGGTAAACAGATTTCAAACTTAGTGAAATTAACACTTGTCTGGAATTTCAGATCAGGTAGCACACTTTGGGGCATGAAAACCATATGCTACATGACCTGAACATTGCAAAGTAAAGCATGGCATGGAGCTACTCAAAGAGCTTAACAAAAGTCCCTTAGTGACCTTGAGCCAAAAGGGATCAAAAAATACATTTGCAAACATGCGAACATGGCAAAAACATAATCAGTTATCAGACTTAGTGAAAACTGGAGCATGCAGAAACAGATATCAAGTAGGCATGTTTACGAGCTCGATGCACTCACTACACAGCATGTCATGACAATCTAAGCATACATCCATCAAGAATACACAAAATATAAGCTAGACATGGGAAGAACAATAGCATAGCATGCACGGATCAACTACAACATCCTCGGCAAAATTGCTAACAAGTAGACAATCTGCCCAGATTCACGAAATGACAAAAGTAGAGCTTGATTGACTCAAGCTAGGTTGATCTATAATTGCAAACAAAGACATGGATGGATAGAGCACTACAAGATTAACAAAACATCCTTACTGATCATCCTCAAAAGAGGCATGGATCACTAGGAAACAACATGAACATATGGCATATTGAGATAAACAGGTCAAGGACTTAGTGGAATTGCTAAGTCCCTGAAATCAGCATTAACGAATTCTCCACTTTGCAAGCTTGTGCTAGTCACCACACACATCACAAAAATACATGGGTTGCACCTCTAGATAGATGGCAAAACATATAACAAAACACATGTAGAGCTCAGGGGCATATCATGCACACAATAATCATGGCAAAAAATGACAAATATCTAATTGGAGCAGCAGATCTTACAATTATCTCAAATAGCACTCTTCTAACAGCATTTCGGGCATCAAGATGAACTCAAATGAAGATGATGTAGTGAGATGAAATGATGTGCTCTCTGAGGCGAACATTTTGATATGCTATATGCCCAAAACGGAGCTACGGATGCACGGTTACGATGCGATGAACAGGGGCAAAATATCTAGGGTTTGAGACAAAAGTCAACCGTCTCGTCCAGATCCAGATCCGGATGCACGCGAACCGGGGAGATCACAGGAGTGTACTGTAGCCGCCGGAGGGAAGCGGGGCGTCGCCGGACTGTTGGGCACGGCCGGATCCGGCCGGGCTCCGGTCGCCGGAGTCGTGACCGGTGGCGGGGCGGAGCAGTGAAGGGAGCCGACGTGCGGCGGAGGTAGCCTTGGGCGGCGGAGGGCGCGCTGCGGCCCGGCAATGGTGGCGCGGTGGCGGAGGTGGCCGGCGGCGGCTGGGGTCGGGAAGAGGCGCCGGGCGGCGGCGGACGAAGATCGGGCGGCGGGGTCGGCGACTGGGCCGCGGGGGCCCTCCCCGGGCCGAGCGGGCCGGCAGCGGGTGGAGGCGGCGATGTGGGCGCACGGGCCACGTGGCGCCCTGCGATAGGTCCGGGCGGACGGCGGACAATGTCCGGCCGGCATGGACGTGTCCGGCGCAGCGCGAGGTGGCGGATCTAGGGTTTCGAGGAAGGGGAAACGGGAATTTCGGAGGGGGTGTATTTATAGGCATAGAGGGAGCTAGGAGTGTCCAAATGAGGTGCGGTTTTCGGCCACGCGATCATGATCGAACGCTCTAGATGATGGAGAGGGTTTTGGTGGGTTTTGGGCCAACTTGGAGGGGGTTGGGCTGCAACACACACGAGGCCTTTTCGGTCCCTCGGTTAACCGTTGGAGCATCAAACGAAGTCCAAATGGTACAAAACTTGACAGGCGGTCTACCGGTAGTAAACCAAGGCCGCTTGGCAAGTCTCGGTCCAATCTGGAAATGTTTAATCCCCACACATGAAAGAAAGGTAGAAATGACCACCGGAGGAGAACGGAGCGCCGGAATGCAAAACGGACAACGGGGAAAATGCTCGAATGCATGAGATGAACACGTATGCAAATGCAATGCACATGATGACATGATATGAGATGCATGACAACAATAACAACATGCATAGACAAAAACCCGAACCCGAGAAAATAAAATAACTTAACGCCGGAAACGGCAAGAGTTGGAGTACATAATGGGAAAATCATATCCGGGGTGTTACAGCTCAGGTCACCTTGCCAAAGAGTGCAATCAGAAAAGGAACCAGCTGGCTTTGCCTTCAACTGGCCGTAACAACAATGCTAGACCTTATGGTCGTGGTCAGGCTAATCATGTTGATCTGAATGAAGCTCAAGACCAGCCTGCTATTGTGATGGGTACTCTCCTTGTTAATTCAGTACCAGCATCTGTTTTATTTGATTCAGGAGCATCACATTCATTCATGTCAAAAATTTTTGCATATGCACACGACATTCGATGCGATCCCACGAACACTTCGATAGTGGTACGCACCCCTGCGGGTCAGTGTCGAACTACCATGATTAGTCGCGACATCCCCGTTGAAATTGAAGGGTTGGAATTTCATGTTTCTCCCATTATTCTGGATTCTTCCAATATTGACCTCATTCTGGGAATGGAATGGCTGAAAGCACATACTGCATCCATCGTTTATGCCACCAAAGTCGTTCATCTCCTACATCCTTCTGATGACATAGTAAGCTACCATGCTCAGCTTGTTCAAAATGCTGAAGCACGACTTTATGCTTTGAATGCGTTGAACGTGGCACCTCTTGAGGGAATTGAAAAGATCCTAGTTGTTCGCGACTTCCTAGACGTCTTTCCAGAAACTTCCAGGAACACCTCCTACTCGGGCTGTTGAGTTCGTCATCGACTTGAAACCAGGCACCGTTCCTATTGCCAAACGACCCTACAAGATGCCGCTTCACGAACTCCTTGAACTTAAGGAGGAAATCGACAAATCTCTTTGCAGTGGTTTCATTCATCCAAGTTCCTCAGCTTGGGGAGCACCTTCTCTCTTTGTGAAGTAGAAGGATGGAACGAACCATTTGGTCCAAGACTATCGTCCTATCAACCAAGCTACAATTTAGAACAAATATCCCCTTCCTCGGATCAATGATCTGTATGATCAACTGGCTGGTTCATCGATATTCTCTAAACTCGACTTGAGGTTGGGTTACCATCAGATCCGTGTTCGTGAAGAGGATATTCCAGACCGCATTCGTCACTCGTTATGGTTCTTACGAGTACACCTTCATGTCTTTTGGCTTGACCAATGCTCCAGCCACATTCTCTCGTCTGATGAACTACATATTCATGGATTACCTCGACAAGTTCGTCGTAGTCTATCTGGATGATATCCTGGTATATTCGAAGAACAAAGAAGAACATGCTGAACATCTCCGACTTGTTCTAGAGAAGCTTCGAGAACATCAACTTTATGCCAAGTATTCCAAGTGAGAATTTTGGTTACCCGAAGTCACCTACCTTGGGCATGTCATCTCCAAGGATGGTATTGCCGTCAACCCAGAGCGTGTTCAGGCTATTCTTGACTGGACCCCTCCAAAGACTGTCAAGCAAGTCAGAAGCTTTCTCGGTCTAGCTAGCTATTGTCGCTGCTTTGTCGAGAACTTCTCCAAGATCGCCAAGCCACTAACCAATCTGCTACACAAAGGCGTTAAGTTCGATTGGACAGACAAATGTCAGGAAAGTTTCCAGGCACTCAAAGACAAGCTGACATCTGCCCCAGTGCTTGCTCCCCCTGATTCTCGCAAGGACTTTGTCATCTATTGCGACGCTTCATGTCAAGGATTAGGCTGTGTCCTAATGCAAGAGCGCAAAGTGATTGCTTATGCCTCTCGTCAAGTACATCCTCACGAAGAGAACTACCCAGTTCATGACCTTGAGCTTGCTGCGGTTATGTTTGCACTTAAGCTATGGCGACAGTACCTTCTCGGTAATCGTTGCGAGATCTTCACTGATCATCAGAGTCTGAAGTACCTGTTTACAGCCAGATCTGAACCTCCGTCAGCAGCGATGGATGGAAGCTATTGCTGACTACAACTACCGTATATCTTATACACCTGGCAAGGCTAATGTAATGGCAGATGCCCTGAGCCGTAAGTCTTATTGCAACAATCACATGGTCTTCAAAGCTCAACCCCGCATTTATGAAGAGTTATGCAAGCTGAACCTTCAACTAGTTCCACAAGGTTCTCTGAATAACCTTGTCCTGGAACCAACTCTGCTGAAAGCAATTAAGTCTGCTCAAGCCAAAGATGCTCATGTGGATTTGATGAAAAAGGATCTTGCCTTAGAGAAATCCAGAGATTTCTCACTTGGTGAAGATGGAACCTTATACTTCAGAGATCGCATTGCCGTACCCCGATTCGAGCTTATGACAGAGAAGGTGGTGAAAGAAGCGCATGATACCCCTCTCTCTATTCATCCGGGAAGTACCAAGATGTATCTAGACATCTGTCAAAAGTACTGGTGGTCTAACATGAAGCAAGACATTGCTCGATATATTAAAGAATGTGACGTTTGTCATTGCGTCAAAGCAGAACATCAGAAACCGGCTAGACTTCTACAACCGCTTCCGATTCCTGAATGGAAGTGGGATAAGATTCAGATGGACTTCGTCACTGGCCTTCCCAAGTCTCAGAAAGGTAATGATGCTATCTTTGTCGTCATCGACCAATTCTCAAAGGTTGCTCACTTCCTGCCAGTCAAGGAGACTATCACTGCTAGTCAATTAGCAAACTTGTATATCTCCAGAATTGTGTCGCTCCACGGCATTCCGAAGGAGATCAGTTCAGACCGCGGAAGTATTTTCACTTCTAAGTTCTGGGATAGTTTCCAAGAGGCAATGGGAACTCATATTACCTGGAGCACTGCTTATTATCCCCAATCCCAAGGCCAAGTCGAGCGAGTCAATCAAATTCTTGAAGACATGCTTCGAGCTTGTGTTATTTCTTTTGGCAAGAAGTGGGAAGAATCTCTCCCTTATGTGGAATTCTCTTATAACAACAGTTATCAAGCCAGCTTGAAGATGGCACCCTTCGAAGTGCTTTATGGACGTAAGTGCCAAACCCCTCTGAATTGGTCAGAAACTGGGGAACGGACGCTCATTGGTCCAGACATTATTCAACAAGCTGAAGGGCAGGTTCCCATTGTCCGGGATAATCTCAAGGCGGCCCAGTCCCGTCAGAAGAGCAACTATGAACGGAAACATTAGGGTTCAACTTATCAACCTGGTGACCAAGCTTATCTGCGTGTCACTCCTTTGAGAGGCACTCATCGGTTCAGAGTGAAGGGCAAGCTAGCTCCGCGCTACATTGGTCCCTTCTGCATCCTCGCCGGACTGGTGGCTTATCAACTGGAGTTGCCACCTCAGTTCTCTCACGTCCATGACGTCTTCCATGTGTCGCAACTTCGTCGATGCTTCAAGGATCCGGAACGTGAAGTGGATCCGGAATTGATTGAAGTTCAAGATGATCTCACATACAAAGAGCATCCGATCTGCATTCTTGAAGAAGCTAAACGTTGAACACGCCAGAAGGTTACCAAGTTCCTCAAGGTGCAATAGTCACATCATTCTAAAGATGAAGCCTCTTGGGAACGCAAGGATAACCTCCCTGCTGAATACCCCGATTTGTTCCCTTCTACCTCTTAATTCTCGGGACGAGAATTTCTTTTTAGAGGAGGAGAGTTGTAACACCCCGGTGTAATGATGCTACAGTAACCATTGGGGTTAAGCTAATCATTTTGCTAAACAAGTGCTTGATCATCTTTGTTTCCTCTCTCAAAGAATTCTAGTTGAATTCAAATTCAAAGTTTGTGTGAAATTCAAAATGCTCAAACATGAAAACTAAAATGTTCATCATGTGGAAAGTATTCTTCTGGTAATATTGGTGGTGAACCAACATTTTTGCAAAATGTGTAGGTGGCCTAAAATAACTAAAACAGAAAGCAAAAAAGGGAAAGCAGAGGGGAGAGAGAGAGGGCCCCTGGCCTCCCCTTGGGCTTCGGCCCACCCCAATTGGCCGGCCCACCTCACCCAGCCTGGCCGGCCCGGCTCCCTGAAGCGCACCTCCCTCATGTTCCTCCGACCGGGCGAGGCAGAGCGCGCCCGTCGCCACCGAGCCACCTCGCCGGCGACGCCTCGGCGAGGGGATAAGGCCGCCTCCCCCTCCGGCTCCTCGAGTCCTCCCCCTGTTACTCCTACTCACTTCGCCCTCTCCCCTTCCCTCCTCAGATTCACCGCACCGCGCCGCCTGAGCGAAGCCATCACCGTGGCCTCGCCATGCCCATGGCCACCGGCCGCCGTCCTCCATCCGCCCGTGTTCGGGAGCTTCCTCGTCCCCGCATACGCCGATTGCGGCAACCTCCCCGCGCACGGAGCCCCTGCCCCGTCGGCTTCGAGGTCGTCTTCGACCTTCGGACGCACGAGCTCGCCACTGTCGATTCGCTCCGCCGAGCCTCCCCCGAGCCCATGTTTGGACACCTGCTGGGCCCGGTGAGCTCCCCACAGACTCCCCTCTCTCCCCGTGTCCTCGCGTGCTCTCTAGCTAGCCGGACCCGCCCTCGTGCTCCGGCCATAGATATGGCCGCGCTATGCGAGCCGCTCGAGATCTCCAGCTCTAGCGCATGCGGTGGGCGCGCTCTAGAGCGCCCCTAGCGCCGAGCGCCATCCCTAGCTCGCCCCCCTGACCCGCTCCCGCCTCGTTTTGTCTGAAGGATGAACCCCTGCCGCCTTTGCCACGCTCTGTTTGCCACCGTTGCTGCCCGCCCCGCGCTCCCAAGCCGCTGCTGTCCCTCCCGATCGCCCTAGCGTGCTCGTGGTGCGCTGCAGGGCCCGCCCTCCTTCTAAACGCGCTCGCAAACACCCCGTAGCCGCGCCTCCGCCTGGTCCGAACGCGGCTGCCGCCACGGATCATCACCGGCGTCCTTGCCGGCCCTCTCCGCTCGTTCTGTCGCCACCATCAGACCCACAGCGAAGTGGCCATTCGAAAACAACCGGCCACGCCCCGAACGGCCGCCCAGAGCCAGATTCCGGCGAGATCCAGCGCATCTCCGCCGCGGGAGCGCTCGCCGCGGCTCCACCGGCGCCGGTGCCGACGTGGCCGACCGGCACCACCCCCTTAGGTCACTGCCCAGTGGCCCGGCTGGCCTTGTTGACCCAGTCAACGGCTGACTGGGCATCGCCCAGTCACTGCCAGTGGGTCCCCCATGGGCCTCGTTGACTGGTCAGCTAGTGTGTTGACTGCTGATGCAGTAATGATGTCGTGATAACGTCATAATTTCCTTTTCTGTCTTCATAAATAATTTCAGAATATGCTTTAAACTTTAGAAATTCATAGTAATTAAAATGTAGCTCGGATGAAAATCTTTTCTATATGAAAGTTGCTCAGAAAAATCCCACGAATCCGAATGCGTGGTCCATTCACCTGTCACATGCCCCTAGCATGCTAAACATGGAACCGTCCCCTCTCTTTCATCTGTCCAGAATTCGTCTAACGCCAGGAATTCATCCTCGGATGTTTATCCCCTCAGTCTGCAACGTGTAGTACTTCGTTAGGACAACCCTAGCTCTGCCTTTCGTCATGTTATGCCTTGTGATGCATTGTTTGTTCTGTATTTACTGTTTCTTCCCCCTCTTCTCTCCGATAGACCCCGAGGCCGATGATGCCGCTGTGATCGACTACGTCACCGACGACCCCTCCTTCTTGTCTGAGCAACCAGGCAAGCAAACCCTCCTTGAGCATTCCGATATTGCCCATTTCTTTCCCTCTCATGCTTGCATTAGAACTGCTACTGCTTTCTGTATGATCCTACTCTGATGCATAGCATGTTTTGTTACCTGCTTATCCTAAACTGCTTAGTATAGGTTGGTTAGTGATCCATCAGTGACCCCCACCTTGTCCCAGTTGCCTTGCTTTATGTTCGATGACTCGATCAACGTGATCGAAGACCAGGCCCCGACACCGCACATCACTTTCCCCTTAGTTGCTCGACACTACTGGGTTACTATCGAGTGCCGAGGGTGAAACCTCTTCAGCACTTCTGATGTTAACCCTGTAGTGTAGTCATTCGGTCGTGGTCATCGAGGGTGATTTCCTCCTTAACCACTTCCGTTACGACTCTGTCGTGCAACACCTCAAGTGTGAACCTCGGGGGGATTCCTCTTACGTTCACCTTGATGATTACATCTAGTGGAATTCATCGGGGGTGATTCCTCGGGTTTTCCCCTTGATGTTTGGACACATGGATACTTGGACTTTACCACTGTTACTTGGAAAAACGGGTCGACCCTGAGGGGTACCCGCGTGAGCTTAATTGCGAGTGATGTGGAGTCGGGCGGACCTGGAAGGTGCCCGCGAGATAATTAGGAGGCGTGGCTGGGCATTCCTAGCCCTTGCCGCAAGTCCTCCAGACGGGGCAACGGGGTCACATCTTTTGTGAGTCTCTGCTTGTTACCGCGTGCTCCTAATCCACTACAATTTGGATATTTGATCCGAGGGGCCTCTGGCCTGATAGCACTAACCATCACGTGGGCATTGTATGGGCGTTCTGCGTCGTATACACCAGCCGAAGCTTAATAGACGTCAGCAAGTAAGCGGCGCGCGCCGGGTTGGACTGTGTAAGCTCCTGCCTTGTTGAAGGAGGTAGCTAGGTCTGCTCACCGGCCGCATTCGCAATGTGCAGGAGTTCCCGAGGAGATGGCCCATGACCCCTGGGGGCATAGGTTTAGTCCGGCGTGTTGGCCTCTCTATTAAGCCTAGGTCGGGTTGCGGCGTATTGTTTGGCCGAGGCCGGGCATGACCCAGGAAAGTGTGTCCGGCCGGAGTTAATCGAGCGTGGTGGGGTAAGTTGGTGCACCCCTGCAGGGAAGAAAACATCTATCGATAGCCTGTCCTAAAGTAACGGACACTTGGAGTTGTATCCCGATCGATACAACTAGAACTGGATACTTGAGATGAGACATGGAGATGAGACTTGGATATGAGATGATAACTGGATAGTATGGCTCTGGGATTGCTTTCTTGCAGGGAGTCGAGAAAGGATCTCTGGCCGAGGTTGATAACACTACTGCTACTTTACTTTATGCTACTCTACTCCCTCCTGTTGCTGCAAGATGGTGGTTCCCAGAAGATGCTAGTCTTCGATAGGCTAGGCTTTCCCCTTCCCTTCTAGCATTCTGCAGTTTAGTCCACAGATACAACCCATTCCTTTGATACAGATGCGTACTTAGTTTAGATATGATGTAAGTCTTGCAAGTACTTTGGATGAGTACTCACGATTGCTTTGCTACTTCTTTTTCCCCCATACCCGATTGTTGCGACCAGATGACGGATCCCAGGAGCCAGACGACACCATTGATGACTACTGCTACCCCGAGGGTGCCTACTACTACGTGACGACCGCTGACGACTTGGAGTAGTTAGGAGGCTCCCAGGCATGAGGCCTTGCCTTTTCGATCATTGTTGCTTTTGTGCTAGCCTTCTTAAGGCAATCTTGTTTAACTCATGTCTGTACTCAGATATTGTTGCTTCCGCTGACTCTTGTGTTCGAGCTTATGTATTCGAGCCCTCGAGGCCCCTGGCTTGTAATATAAAGCTTGTATTATTTTATTTTGTGTCTAGAGTTGTGTTGTGATATCTTCCCGTGAGTCCTTGATCTTGATCGTACACATTTGCGTGTATGATTAGTGTAAGATTGAATCGAGGGCGTCACAAGTTAGTATCAGAGCCGACTGCCTGTAGGTAGCCCCCTTTCCAACTCCTTGGCCGAAGTCGAGTCTAGTCACTACAAAAACTCTTACTAACATGGTTGTGTGTCTTAGGGCCCACGTCACCATTTGGGTGGTATTAGGATCTTTTATTCCTCGTCTATACTCTGGGACTCTGATCTCTCTTTTATTCGGGTTAAAATGGTTTAACTAACTCTAACATTAGGATCCCGTGACCACATTCACCCCAAAGTTGGATAAGCCATAGTTTTTCCTTAGAATAGTATTCTGGATAGTACACGCACTGTCGTGATGACAACAAAGTGGTATCCATCGTACCTCGTTCATTATGCATGTTTCATCATGAATGATCCTTGTTTCTACAAATGCTCAATGCTGAACTACCCCATGTTACTTTTTAGCAGGATGCTTAGACCCGCTGGTCGTGGCCGTGGTGCCAACAATCCACCACCGCCCGAATTCTTTGCCAGAATGATGCAACAATTTGAGCTGAACCGCCAGTTCATGGAAGGAATGATGGCTCCGTTTCCTCGTCCGAACATGAATCAACCGCCAACCCCAGGAACTCTGCAGGACTTAATGCGTCTCAACCCAACTATTTACCGCAGCTCAACTCAACCCCTTGATGTTGATGACTGGCTCCGCCACATCACATATGAAATGGAATCTGCTAGTGTTGCCCCTGCCAACTATGTCACCTTCGCATCCTTCTTCCTCAAGGGTCCCGCTGCTCAATGGTGGGACAGCCACAGGCGTACCCTACCTGCTGGAACGGTCATCACTTGGCCGGATTTCCAAGCTGCCTTCCATGCCCGCTTCATTCCTCAGGGAATCATGGACAGGAAGAAGCGAGATTTCCGCAACCTCACCCAAGGCAACAATAATGTAGATGCTTATCAGCGGGAATTTCTGGACTTGTCTTGTTATGCTGAAGAAGACATTGCAACTGATGCTCATAGGCAAGAAAAGTTTCGTGATGGACTTCACCCTGATATTAAGCTGGCACTGCTCGCTCATGACTTTGCCGACTTCGCCACCTTGGTGAACAAGGCTATTCAGGTTGAGACTGGTCTTCGGGAACACCAGGGATCCCTTAGGCGCAGCCGTGACGCTGGCTCATCTTCGGGCCCGTCAACATAGAAGCGTCGGATATGGATTCCCCACAGCATGTATCGTGATGACCGCTGATGACTTGGAGTACTTAGGAGGCTCCCAGGCATGAGGCCTTGCCTTTTCGATCATTGTTGCTTTTGTGCTAGCCTTCTTAAGGCAATCTTGTTTAACTCATGTCTGTACTTAGATATTGTTGCTTCCGCTGACTCTTGTGTTCGAGCTTATGTATTCGAGCCCTCGAGGCCCTTGGCTTGTAATATAAAGCTTGTATTATTTTATTTTATGTCTAGAGTTGTGTTGTGATATCTTCCCGTGAGTCCTTGATCTTGATTGTACACATTTGCGTGTATGGTTAGTGTACGATTGAATCGAGGGCGTCACAGGCCACGAGGGGCCCACGAGGGTGGAGGGTGTGCCCTAGGGGGGGGGGCGCCCCCCCTACCTCGTGGCCTCCTCGAAGCTTCCCTTACGTGCACTTCAAGTCTTCTGGGCTTGTTTCCTTCCAAAAATGAGTTCCGTGAAGTTTCTGGTCAATTGGACTCCATTTGATTTTCCTTTTCTTCGAAACCCTAAAACAAGGTAAAAACAGAAACTGGCACTGGGCTCTGGGTTAATAGGTTAGTCCCCAAAATGATATAAAAGTGTATAATAAAGCCCATAAACATTCAAAACAGCAGATAATATAGCATGGAGCAATCAAATATTATAGATACATTGGAGACGTATCAGCATCCCCAAGCTTAATTCCTGCTCGTCCTCGAGTAGGTAAATAATAAAAGCAGAATTTTTGATGCGGAGTGCTACTTGGCATAATTTCAATGTAATTCTTCTTAATTGTGGCATGAATTCAGATCCATAAGATTCAAGATAAAAGTTCATATTGACATAAAAATAATAATACTTCAAGCATACTAACTAAGCAATCATGTCTTGTCAAAATATCATGGCCAAAGAAAGCTATCCCTACAAAATCATATAGTCTGGCTATGCTCCATCTTCACCACACAAAGTATTTAAATCATGCACAACCCCGATGACAAGCCAAGCAATTGTTTCATACTTTTGTAATCTCAAACTCATAAACTTTCACGCAATACATGAGCACGAGCCATGGATATAGCACTATGGGTGGAATAGGATATAATGAGGGGGGTTATGTGGAGAAGACAAAACAAAGAAAGTCTCACATCAACGAGGCTAATCAATGGGCTATGGAGATGCCCACCGATTGATGTTAATGCAAGGAGTAGGGATTGCCATCCAACGGATGCACTAGAGCTATAAATGTATGAAATCTCAACAAAAGAAACTAGTGGGTGCGCATCCAACTTGCTTGCTCACGAAGACCTAGGGCACTTGAGGAGGCCCATTGTTGGACTATACAAGCCAAGTTATATAATGAAAAATTCCCACTAGTATATGAAAGTGATAACATGAGAGACTCTCTACTATGAAGATCATGGTGCTACTTTGAAGCACAAGTGTGGTAAAAGGATAGTAACATTGTCCCTTCTCTCTTTTTCTCTCATTTTTTTTATTTGGGCCTTTTCCTCTTTTTATGGCCTCCTTTTTCTATTTTTTTATTTGGGCTTCTTTGGCCTCTTTTATTTATTTATTTTTTGTCCGGGGTCTCATCCCGACTTATGGGGGAATCATAGTCTCCATCATCCTTTCCTCACTGGGACAATGCTCTAATAATGATGATCATCACACTTTTATTTACTTACAACTCAAGAATTACAACTCGATACTTAGAACAAAATATGACTCTATATGAATGCCTCCGGCGGTGTACCGGGATGTGCAATGACTCATGACTGACATGTATGGAAGGATTATGAACGGTGGCTTTGCCACAAATACGATGTCAACTACATGATCATGCAAGCAATATGACAATGGTGGAGCGTGTCATAATAACAGAACGGTGGAAAATTGCATGGCAATATATCTCGGAATGGCTATGGAAATGCCATAATAGGTAGTTATGGTGGCTGTTTTGAGGAAGGTATATGGTGGGTTTATGATACCGGCGAAAAGTGCGCGGTATTAGAGAGGCTAGCAAAGGTGGAAGGGTGAGAGTGCGTATAATCCATGTACTCAACATTAGTCATAAAGAACTCATATACTTATTGCAAAAATCTACAAGTTATCAAAGCAAAGTATTACACGCATGCTCCTAGGGGGATAGATTTGTAGGAAAAGACCATCGCTCGTCCCCGACCGCCACTCATAAGGAAGACAATCAATGAATAAATCATGCTCCGACTTCATCACATAACGGTTCACCATACGTGCATGCTACGGGAATCTCAAACTTTAACAGAAGTATCTCTCAAATTCACAACTACTCAACTAGCATGACTCTAATATTACCATCCTCATATCTCAAAACAATCATCAAGTATCAAACTTCTCATAGTATTCAATGCACTTTATATGATAGTTTTTACTATTCTTGGATGCCTAGCATATTAAGATTATTTAAGCAAATTACCATGCTATTTAAAACTCTCAAAATGATATAAGTGAATCATGAGAGTTCATCTATTTCTATAATACCACCACCATGCTCTAAAAAGATATAAGTGAAGCACTAGAGCAAACGACAAACTACTCTGGAAGATATAAGTGAAGATCAATGAGTAGTCGAATAATTATGCAACTATGTGAAGACTCTCTAACATTTAAGATTTTCAGATCTTGGTATTTTATTCAAACATCAAGCAAAACTAAATAAAATAAAATTATGCTCCAATCAAAAAACATATCATGTGGTAAATAAAAATATAGCTCCAAGTAAAGTTACCGATGAAGGAAGACGAAAGAGGGGATGCCTTCCGGGGCATCCCCAAGCTTAGGCTCTTGGCTATCCTTGAATATTACCTTGGGGTGACTTGGGCATCCCCAATCTTAGGCTCTTGCCACTCCTTATTCCATAGTCCATCGAATCCTTACCCAAAACTTGAAAACTTCACAACACAAAACTTAATAGAAAACTCGTAAGCTCCGTTAGTATAAGAAAATAAATCACCACTTCAAGGTATTGTAATGAACTCATTGTTTATTTATATTGGTGTTAAACCTACTGTATTCCAGCTTCTCTATGGTTTATAAACTCTTTTACTAGCCATAGATTCATCAAAATAAGTAAACAACACATGAAAAAACAGAATCTGTCAAAAACAGAACAGTCTGTAGTAATCTGGATCAAACGTATACTTCTGGAACTCATAAAATTCTCAAATAAATTGCTGGATCTGAGGAATTTATCTATTAATCATCTGCAAAAATAATTAACTAAATATCACTCTCCAAATAAACATGGCAGCAATTCTCGTGAGCGCTAAAGTTTTTGTTTTTTACAGCATGATCGACAAGACTCTCCCCAAGTCTTCCCAAAGGTTCTACTTGGCACAAACACTAATTAAAAGCATAAAACCACATCTAAAAGAGGCTAGATGAATTATTTATTACTAAACAGGAACAAAAAGCAAGGAACAAAAATAAAATTGGGTTGCCTCCCAACAAGCGCTATCGTTTAACGCCCCTAGCTAGGCATGATGATTTCAATGATGCTCACATAAAAGATAATAATTGAAATATAAAGAGAGCATCATGAAGAATATGACTAGCACATTTAAGTCTAACACACTTCCTATGCATAGGGATCTTGTGAGCAAACAACTTGTGGGAACAAGAATCAACTTGCATAGGATGGTAAAACAAGCATAACTTCATAACTTTAAGCACATAGAGAGGAAACTTGATATTATTGCAATTCCTACAAGCATATGTTCCTCCCTCATAATAATTTTTAGTAGCATCATGAATGAATTCAACAATATAATCAGCACCTAAAGCATTCTTTTCATGATCAATAAGCATAGAAATTTTATTACTCTCCACATAAGCAAAATTCTTCTCATGAATAATAGTGGGAGCAAACTCAACAAAATAATTATCATGTGATTGAAAATTAAGATCAAGATGACAAGTTTCATGGTTATCATTATTCTTTAAAGCATACATGTCATCACAATAATCATCATAGATAGGAGGCATGCTTTCATCATAATAAATTTGCTCATCAAAACTTGGGGGACAAAAAATATCATCTTCATCAAACATAGCTTCCCCAAGCTTGTGGCTTTGCATATCATTAGCATCATGGATATTCAAGGAATTCATACTAACAACATTCCAATCATGCTCATCATTCAAATATTTAGTGCCAAACATTTTATAGATTTCTTCTTCTAGCACTTGAGCACAATTATCCTTTCCATCATACTTACGAAAGATATTAAAAAGGTGAAGCGTATGAGACAAACTCAATTCCATTTCTTTTATAGTTTTCTTTTATAAACTAAACTAGTGATAAAACAAGAAACTAAAAGACTCGATTGCAAGATCTAAAGATATACCTTCAAGCACTCACCTCCTCGGTAACGGCGCCAGAAAAGAGCTTGATGTCTACTACACAACCTTCTTCTTGTAGACGTTGTTGGGCCTCCAAGTGCAGAGGTTTGTAGGACAGTAGCAGATTTCCCTCAAGTGGATGACCTAAGGTTTATCAATCCGTAGGAGGCATAGGATGAAGATGGTATCTCTCAAGCAACCCTGCAACCAAATAATAAAGAGTCTCTTGTGTCCCCAACACACCCAATACAATGGTAAATTGTATAGGTGCACTAGTTCGGCGAAGAGATGGTGATACAAGTGCAATATGGATGGTAGATAAATGTTTTTGTAATCTGAAAATATAAAAACAGCAAGGTAACTAAAGATAAAAGCGAGCGTAAACGGTATTGCAATGCGTTGAAACAAGGCCTAGGGTTCATACTTTCACTAGTGCAAGTCCTCTCAACAATAATATCATAATTGGATCACATAACTATCCCTCAACATGCAACAAAGAGTCACTCCAAAGTCACTAATAGTGGAGAACGAACGAAGAAATTATGGTAGGGTACGAAACCACCTCAAAGTTATTCTTTCCAATCAATCCGTTGGGATATTCCTATAAGTGTCACAAACAGCCCTAGAGTTCATACTAGAATAACACCTTAAGACACAAATCAACCAAAACCCTAATGTCACCTAGATACTCCAATGTCACCTCAAGTATCCGTGGGTATGATTATATGATATGCATCACACAATCTCATATTCATCTATTCAACCAACACAAAGGACCTCAAAGAGTGCCCCAAAGTTCCTACCGGAGAATCACGACGAAAACGTGTGCCAACCCCTATGCATAGGTTCATGGGCGGAACCCGCAAGTTGATCACCAAAACATACATCAAGTGAATCACGTGGTATCCCATTGTCACCACAAATACGGACGGCAAGACATACATCAAGTGTCCTCAAATCTTTAAAGACTCAATCCGATAAGATAACTTCAAATGGGAAACTCAATTCATTACAAGAGAGTAGAGGGGGAGGAGAAACATAAGATCCAACTATAATAGCAAAGCTCGCGATACCAAGATCGTGCCAAATCAAGAACACGAGAGAGAGAGATCAAACACATAGCTACTAGTGCATACCCTCAGCCCCGAGGGAGAACTACCCCCTCCTCGTCATGGAGAGCACCGGGATGATGAAGATGGCCACCTGAGAAGGATTCCCCCCTCCGGCAGGGTGCCGAAACGGGTCTAGATTGGCTTTCGGTGGTTACGGAGGCTTCTGGCAGCGAAACTCCCGATCTATTGTGCTCTCGGACGTTTTTAGGGTATATGGAGATATATAGGCGGAAGGAATACGTCAGGGGGGGCATGTAACACCCCGGTGTAATGATGCTACAGTAACCATTGGGGTTAAGCTAATCATTTTGCTAAACAAGTGCTTGATCATCTTTGTTTCCTCTCTCAAAGAATTCTAGTTGAATTCAAATTCAAAGTTTGTGTGAAATTCAAAATGCTCAAACATGAAAACTAAAATGTTCATCATGTGGAAAGTATTCTTCTGGTAATATGGTGGTGAACCAACATTTTTGCAAAATGTGTAGGTGGCCTAAAATAACTAAAACAGAAAGCAAAAAGGGAAAAGAAAAAGGAAAGCAGAGGGGAGAGAGAGAGGGCCCCTGGCCTCCCCTTGGGCTTCGGCCTACCCCAGTTGGCCGGCCCACCTCACCCAGCCTGGCCGGCCCAGCTCCCCGAAGCGCGCCTCCCTCCTGTTCCTTTATAATAGCAAAGCTCGCGATACATCAAGATCGTGCCAAATCAAGAACAGAGAGAGAGAGAGAGATCAAACACATAGCTACTGGTACATACCCTCAGCCCCGAGGGAGAACTACTCCCTCCTTGTCATGGAGAGCACCGGGATGATAAAGATGGCCACCAGAGAAGGATTCCCCCTCCGGCAGGGTGCCGAAACGGGTCTAGATTGGCCTTCGGTGGCTACGGAGGCTTCTGGCGGCGGAACTCCCGATCTATTGTGCTCCCGGACATTTTTAGGGCATATGGAGATATATAGACAGAAGAAATACATCAGGGGGGCCACGAGGGGCCCATGAGGGTGGAGGGCGCGCCCTAGGGGGGTGGGCGCGCCCCCTACCTCGTGGATTCCTCGAAGCTTCCCTTACGTGCACTTCAAGTCTTCTGGGCTTCTTTCCTTCCAAAAATGAGTTCCGTGAAGTTTCAGGTCAATTGGACTCCGTTTGGTTTTCCTTTTCTTCGAAACCCTAAAACAAGGTAAAAACAGAAACTGGCACTAGGCTCTGGGTTAATAGGTTAGTCCCAAAAATGATATAGAAGTGTATAATAAAGCCCATTAACATTCGAAACAGTAGATAATATAGTATGGAGCAATCAAAAATTATAGATACGTTGGAGACGTATCATACATCAATATCTTCTATCTCAGCAGGTGCAATATCATGCATAATTTCTTTGTATAAGGAATAAGGTATTGCACTAGCACTAGCACCCATATCACATAAGCCATGGTAACAATGATCTCCTATTTTAACAGAAATAACAGGCATGCCTACCACCGGTCTGTTTTTATCTTTAGCACAAGGTTTAGCAATTCTAGCAGTTTCATCAAGGAAATGAATGGCATGCCCATCAATATTACCAGACAAGAGATCTTTAACAATAGCAATATCAGGTTCAACTTTAATTTGCTCATGAGGTGTATAAGTTTTAATATTGCTTTTGCGAATCATAGTTGAAGCTTTAGCATGATCCTTTATCCTAACAGGGAAAGGTGGTTTCTCAACATATGCAGTAGGAACAATAGGATCATTATAAGTGGCAATCGTTTCTTCAACTTTAATAGGTGCAGCTACTTTTACTTCTATGGGAGGATGATATTTAAACCACTTCTCCTTGGGGAGATCAATAGAAGTAGCAAAAGATTCACAGAAAGAAGCTACTATCTCAGAGTCAGTCCATATTTAGTGCTAAATTTACGGCAAACATCAGTATCCATAAAAGATTTAACACAATCAAAACTAGGTGTCATACCTGACTACTTACCTTTGTCGAGGTCCCAATCTTCAGAGTTGCGTTTAATTCTTTCCAATATATCCCATTTGAATTCAATAGTCTTCATCATAAAAGAGCCATTACAAGAAGTATCAAGCATGGTGCGATTGCTATCAGAAAGCCGAGCATAAAAATTATGAATAATCATTTCTCTTGAGAGCTCATGATTGGGGCATGAATATAACATTGATTTAAGCCTCCCCCAAGCTTGAGCGATGCTTTCGCCTTCACAAGGCCAAAAATTATATATATAATTGCGATCACGATGAACAAGATGCATAGGATAAAACTTCTAATGAAATTCCAATTCCAATCGTTTGTAATTTCAAGACCCTATATCATCACATAGCCTATACCATGTCGATGCATCTCCCTTCAAAGATAAAGGGAAGACCTTCTTCTTAACAACATCTCCGGGTACACCTGCAAGCTTAAGTAATCCACAAACTTCATCCACATATATTAGATGCTCATCAGGATGTTTTGTTCCATCTCCTAAAAAAGGATTAGCTAGCAGTTTCTCTATCATACCCGAAGGAATTTCAAAGCATATATTTTCATTTTTAGTAGGTTCAGTAGGTTGAGGAGCAACTCTTTGCTCTATTGGTCGGGTGAAGATACCCTGAACAAGCCCCTCAGAGGATTACTTTCCATAGTAACAAGTGACAGTAAATTTTAGCATGCTATATAAATTTTTCCTTACCAAAGGCGCTTCACTCCCCGGCAACGACGCCAGAAAAGAGTCTTGATGACCCACAAGTATAGGGGATCTATCGTAGTCCTTTCGATAAGTAAGAGTGTCAAACCCAATGAGGAGCAGAAGGAAATGATAAGCGGTTTCCAGCAAGGTATTCTCTACAAGTACTGAAATAAGTGGTAACAGATAGTTTTGTGATAGGATAATTTGTAACGAGCAACAAGTAACAAAAGTAAATAAAGTGCAGCAAGGTGGCCCAATCCTTTTTGTAGCAAAGGACAAGCCTGGACAAACTCTTATATAGAGAAAAGTGCTCCCGAGGACACATGGGAATATCGTCAAGCTAGTTTTCATCACGCTCATATGATTCGCGTTTGGTACTTTGATAATTTGGTATGTGGGTGGACCGGTGCTTGGGTACTGCCCTTACTTGGACAAGCATCCCACTTATGATTAATCTCTATTGCAAGCATCCGCAACTACAACAAAAGTATTAAGGTAAACCTAACCATAGCATGAAACATATGGATCCAAATCAGCCCCTTACGAAGCAACGCATAAAGTAGGGTTTAAGCTTCTGTCACTCTAGCAACCCATCATCTACTTATTACTTCCCAATGCCTTCCTCTAGGCCCAAATAATGGTGAAGTGTCATGTAATCAACGTTCACATAACACCACTAGAGGAGAGACAGCATACATCTCATCAAAATATCGAACGAATACCAAATTCACATGACTACTAATAGCAAGACTTCTCCCATGTCCTCAGGAACAAACGTAACTACTCACAAAGCATAAACATGTTCATAATCAGAGGGGTATTAATATGCATATAGGATCTGAACATATGATCTTCCACCAAATAAACCAACTAGCATCAACTACAAGGAGTAATTAACACTACTAGCAACCTACTAGCACCAATCCCGGACTTGGAGACAAGAATTGGATACAAGAGATGAACTAGGGTTTTGAGAGGGATGGTGCTGATGAAGATGTTGATGAAGATTGCCCTCTACCGATGAGAGGAGCGTTAGTGATGACGATGGCGATGATTCCCCCCCCCCCCGGAGGGAAGTTTCCCCGACAGAACAGCTCCACCAGAGCCCTAGATTGGTTCCGCCAAGGTTCCGCCTCGTGGCGGCGGAGTTTCGTCCGAGAAGATGGCTTGTTATTTTTTCCCATCGAAAGACTTCATATAGCAGAAGATGGCCACCGGAGGGCCACCAAGGGGCCCACGAGGTAGGGGGGTGCGCCCCCCACCCTCGTGGGTAGGGTGTGCCCCCCTGGTGAGTCTCTTCCACTGAGTACTTTTTATATATTCTGAAAACGTCCTCCGTGGAGTTTCAGGACTTTTGGAGCTGTGCAGAATAGGTCTCTAATATTTGCTCCTTTTCCAGCCCAGAATCCCAGCTGCCGGCGTTCTCCCTCTTCATGTAAACCTTATATAATAAGAGAGAATAGGCATAAGTATTGTGACATAATGTGTAATAACAGCCCATAATGCAATAAATATCGATATAAAAGCATGATGCAAAATGGACGTATCAAGGGGCCTCGGGAGGTCGCAGTGAGAGAGAGTCGGGCTGTTCGCCGCAGCCGGGCTCCCCTGAAGCCATTCCTCTTGGTTCTTCTCCGGCTCCGCCGCGCTCTGGCTGTCACGTCCAGTGCTTCATCCGCCTTTGCGTGGACTTCGAGGAGCTCCGCAAGAGGAAGGGATCCCCTAGCGGTGCCAGCGTCTTCGAACCGTTGAAACGACGGAAGTACATCGCCATCGACGAGTAAGTACCTCTCCTTGGTGATCTTCTATGTGCCACCTTCCCTTCCTGACGATTGCCCCCTCAGGTCCCCTTCTACTAAGGCCACGAAACCTCCAGAGAAGCAGCTCCCTCTCGTCCCATCGTACTCACCAAGCTCCAGTGCTTCAGGCTCAGACACTGCCCACGGCGTGGGGTCAGCCTCGGGAGTTGGTCCGTCGTCAAGGCGCCCCGAGCTTGTGCCTTCGCCGTCCTTCCTACGCGGCCTTGCTTGGAGCGCAACGGGCGTGCCAAGGGCTCCTCCCTTGGTCACGGTTGGTGGATGGCTCTGGAGCCTCCTTCAAGCAGCGGGCCTTGCTCGGTCCGGGCCCCTCGTGAGGGTCAGCCGGTGCCTGGGGCCGTGCTAGCCCCCAACCGGGACATGGCGCGCCACTTGATGCTCCACCCGCAGCCCCCGAGGCGGAGGACGAGATGGGGCGAGCGTTCGAGCTCGAGCGCGGGCGCAGCATGGTCCGCCACGAGCTCTTCCAGGAGGCGATGGGTGCGATGAACTGCCTTGGTGAAGAGCTTGCTGGCGTCGACTCGCGTCTTGAGGCCGAAGGTCTTCGGTTGGTGGAGGAGCGGCGCAAGATGTGAGTGGCCATCAACCTTGGGCGTTATCATCGCGACCTCGAGAACGCGAAGGCTGAGGCGTCCCTCAAGATTGCCAATAAGGCCCGCTCGCGAGCTTTGGAGGAAGCTCACGAGGCCGATCGCCGCTGCGAGGCTGCGGAGGAGCGTGCGTGGGAGCTCCAGGCCTGGAGCGCGTCCCTTGAGCAGCAAGTCGAGGCGCGCAGGGCCGCCCTCGTGTCGATGAGGGGGACGCCTGCGGAGGAAGAGGAGATCCGGCAGCGTGAGGAGGCGCTGGCCCTGGAGGCCTTGGAGCGCAGCCTCGAGCTCGAGCGGCTGGAGACGAGGGAGCGTCAAGTTGCTCAAGCTGAAGATGTCGTCGGGGCCCGTGAGGCCGGAGTCGAAGAAGATATCAATCACGAGGTAGCCATGGTTTGCTCCGATCTAGAGGGCAGGCACAGCTTGAGGCTGGAGCTCGCCGGAAAGGAGGGCGCGGGCAGGGTCGCCGCTCTCAGGCCCAGGTTGGTCGAGGCCGAGAGGCGTGCTGAGGCCACAACCGCTGCCCTGGTTATGGCGCAGGCGGACCTGGCCTCTGCCCGCGCCGAGCTGCTTTCCCTCCAGAGGCGAATTGACGATGTCGAGGCCGTCGCTCGGCAAAACAGAGAAGAAGTGCTCCAACGCCGAATGCTGGAGTGCGTGCATGGCCCTATGCTCCAAGACCTTCAGAACAAGGCCAACACCGCCCTGGGCACTATCTGCGACGAGAACGCCCCGACCCCTCACTCGAGTGACTACGCCAGCCACCTGACCTTCTTCACCGAGGTGGTGACGCGCCTGGAGGCTCAATCTGCCAGAGCTCGGCAGCTTGTGGAGGAGAGGGGTCGTGGCCTGCTTCAGCGTGCCTTCTCCCGTGTCTTCAGCCACCTCCTGAACGCCGACCCCAACTTCGACTTTGATGCCGCCATTTCTCCTGTGCCCATCGCCGTCCGGGGCGACTTGGCGCGTTGGGTAGAGGATCATGTCGACGCGTTGGTCAGGGCCTTCACCTCGGAGAACGATGGGGTGGTGGTCGTCGCAGACGAAGTTGACGTGGTCAACGGCGGCGATGGGGGCGTCACCGACGGCGGCGACGATTCCGACGAAGGTGATGACGATGCGAGCGAATCGTCCCTGGATGACGTAGCGAGCGATATCTCTGGGCAATCCCATATTCTCCTGTTGTTTTATTCTGCACGCAAAAATCGGGCGTGGCCCTTGGAAAACTTGTGAGAGCATTTTGAGAGGGGGGGGCCTCGTGCAAGCAAATCGCGGTTTTTACTTTCCTATACGATGTGGGTATGTGTCCTCATGAGCTCGTGAAGCTGGGGATGAGTTTCCAGACGTGGATTACCTTAGTCAGCGCCTGCTTAGGGCTGGGTTGTGAGGCGACGAGTTCCTGAGAATCCTGCGAAGCCTATCGCCCTGTTTGAAGGGGGGGCGGAAAGGGTGAGCACCAGGCGTAGTGCTAGCGCGTGCTCTGCGCGGTCCGGCTCGCGAGGAGCTTTGCGAGGGAGAGGCGACGGACGTGAGTCCCAAACCATACAAGATCCAGAAGGCGAGAAATGGCTCGAACGAGAAAAGGCACCCCCGCGCGCAACGATAAAAATTCAGCTTCAACTTAAGTCCAGAATCAGAAAGCAAAGCCACAGAAAGAGAGATCCAAAGCAAAAGGCCGCGTCCGACACCTAGTCTAGTCTTCGGGTCTTCAAGTCTTCTCACCAGCGCGGAGCTAAGTGCTGTCCACTAGGCACAGAAGGGAGCCCCAGGGCCTGAGGCCGACGCTCCTGAGACTCCGGGGCATGTACAGCCCCAACTCATTATTACATGAGAGTGTCACGGGCGGCGAGCTTCACAGGATCCGGGCCTTCTTCACAGGTACTGGCCTTGCTTCATATCGCCAGACAAGGGCCCTGCCTTGCGCCACTCTTGACCTTCTTTGAGCCGGCCGGAGACCAGGACGACACAAAGGAGGGAAAGAGGACGCCAGCGGTTCCCTCGATGACCACGGGTCCTCTGCCGGAGGAAGGGTCGTTGGACCCACCCCGGCAGAGGGCCTACCTCCGGGTGTCCCCTGGTTTCGCGTGCCTTGGGGAGGGGCCTTGCTCCTGGCTCCCTCTCGGTGGCCCCCAACGTGTCTCCCTTGTTGAGACGGGTGCCGCCGTGCCGGGGTCGTCGATCACTGCTGCAACCTGATTCATCGGTAGCCCATGGTTAGCGTAAGCCTGTTCCTGAGAGGTTAGCGGTACCCTGTAGTTGTCATCACCGACGCGATCACTGTTCTCCGCTGGCTCTTGGAAGGCTTCAACTCCTAGCGCCCCTTCTCCCCAGTCTTCTCCAACGAATGAGCAGATGTCATCCTCTGGTGCGTACCCTTGGTCCATCATGCGGGGCACGTAGGCTTCCGGGGCCGCCACCCCGAACACCTCGCCGTGGTGCCCCACACTCCATGTTGCTCCGCCCATGATGGCGTCCTGGGGATGATAATACGGCATTCGGCTGGGGCCATGGGGGTGACGCTTGCGCTCGTGCTTCTCTAGGGCAGCATGGGGGGACTGGAGCCCCCTACGCCGCCAGCCGTGCTGATGTTGGTGAAGCCCCCGGACGTAGTCGACTGCGCGCAGATGTGGTGAGGCTAGTTGGGCTACCTTGCATTGGCCTGGGGGGAAGTCGATAGCTGAAGGGTGGCGCTCCTGATGCCGCTGCGTCCAGCAGCTCAGCAACACGCTCAAGCAGCGTGTCCCGGCCACTCTCCATCAGCATGCATCGCAGCAGCTCCCTTGCCACTGTGAGTGCCGCCCGCATGTTCGCTTGCTCCCGCCGTGAGTGCGGCGCCATTGCAGCGGCGTGACTTGCCGCTCTCGCCGCGGCTCGTGCTTGCCGCGGGGTGAGGGTGGATGATGCCTGGCTGCGCTGTCCACGCCCGGCAAAGCTCGATGACGCCCGCGCCGCCTGGGGTGCGGGGTCGAGATCTTCATGGGCAGGCGGCGCCGTCCGGGCCGGCCAGGCTGCCCAGCGGTCGGATCCGGCTCTTGGGTCACCAAACATCGTAGCCGGTGAACGTCGGAGAGCCGATTGGCGAAGAAAAGGCTCCGGCGCACCCCTACCTGGCACGCCAAATGTCGGGGTATGGGGTCCGGGCAACCCTTAAGGTTCGAACACTGGGGTGCGCGCGAAGTCTTTCCCTTCAACCGATCTACGCTCTAGCTTGCTACGATCTCGCGGATGAACTCGACGAACTCACAACACAGATGGACACATGGTTTATACTGTTTCGGGCCACCGTTATGGTGTAATACCCTACTCCAGTGTGGTGGTGGTGGATTGCCTCTCGGGCTGATGATGAACAATACAAGGGAAGAACGACCTCCTGAGGTTGAGGCGTTCTTGAGCTCGGTGAGCTTGTGTGTGTGGGGTGGTCTCTCTCAAGCTGAGATGAGATCGTCCCCTCTCTAACTAAGATCCGATCGTCCCCTCTACTATGGTGGCTAGTCCTATTTATAGAGGCCCTGGTCCTCTTCCCAAATATCGAGCGGGAAGGGAGCCAACAATGACGGACTAATTTGAAGGGGGACAACTAGTACAAGCTATCCTGACAAAAGTAGTCTTCGCCTGCACAAAGTTCTGGTGGTGACGCTGTTCTGGGCTCCACGATGACCTCCGTCTTGCAGTCCTTGGTCTTGGTCTTGTTGCACCGAAATGGCAACCTTTGCCTGATGCCTCGGTACTCCACGGCTGCGCTTGCCCCCTTTGCACCAAAGAGGAAACAAGGACGTTGTGCGCGCTGGCGCCCGCCTGGTGTCGATCGTCACGACTCACGTCACGAGAGCCTCGTGAGGTTCGCCTCGCCTTGATATCTCCGCTCATCGTGAGCCTGCCTAGCTAGGCTACTCCAGAGGAGGTCTTGCATCGTCCGCCTCGCGAGGCTTGGCCCCTCGCGAGGGTCTTGGGCGCTTTGTTGGTGAAGATGGGTTGTACGTCCTGCTGGTTCAGCCACGCCGCGGGCCGCAGGCAGGCAAGTCTGGGGACCCCCATTCCCAGAACGCCGACAAACCACATAACAACATACCTTGTTCCCTTTGTCATCAGTATGTTACTTTCCCGAGATTCGATCGTCGGTATCATCATACCTAGTTCAATTTCGTTACCGGCAAGTCTCTTTACTCGTTCCGTAATGCATTATCCCGTGACTAACTCATTAGTCACATTGCTTGCAAGGCTTATAGTGATGACCATTACCGAGAGGGCCCAGAGATACCTCTCCGATACACGGAGAGACAAATCTTAATCTCGATCTATGCCAACTTAACAAACACCATCGAAGACACCTGTAGAGCATCTTTATAATCACCCAGTTACGTTATGACGTTTGATAGCACACTAAGTGTTCTTCTGGTATTCGGAAGTTGCATAATCTCATAGTCATAGGAACATGTATAAGTTATGGAGAAAGCAATAGCAATAAACTAAACGATCATAGTGTTAAGCTAATGGATGGGTCTTGTCCACTACATCATTCTCTAATGATGTGATCACGTTCATCAAATGACAACACATGTCCATGGCTAGGAAACTTAACCATCTTTGATTAACGAGCTAGTCAAGTAGAGGCATACTAGGGACACTCTGTTTGTCTGTGTATTCACGCATGTATTAAGTTTCCGGTTAATACAATTCTAGCATGAATAATAAACATTTATCATGTTATAAAAAATACAAATAACAACTTTATTATTGCCTCTATATTTCCTTCACTTTAGTGTACACTTATTTATTTATTTTGAGAAGAAATAGTTGCCACTTTATTCAATGTCCATAGCTCCTTCTCGTGCAACCTCCGAGCTAACCCACTCGCGAGGCACATGGAGCCAAGTTTTATAAAGCCATCTAATACAACCTTCCCTAGTTAGGACATTTATTTTGAGACGGAGGAGTTACTTTTTTCACTTCAAATATAGGTTTGGGGGAAATCCCATGTTCTTTTTCTTTCTTGTACTCCCTACGTCACTAATCTAAAACAAGAATTTTAGGATGATGGTAATATGCAAGGATCATGTAAATCTAAAATAAGAATTTTGGGATGGTGGTAACATGGAAGGGTCATTACAGTTCTTAGTCACAAATTTACAATGGAGTCGTCGCCATTAGCGGTAGCTCGACCTCGTGCGCCCACTCGACGCACCTGGTCTCGAAATGACGGCTCCTCACCTCGTTGGGCAGGTAGCTCAGCCAGACCTTGAGTCCCAGGCGCCACCTCATGGTCCTCCCCTCCGCCTCCCTCCCTACCCTCCACGTCACCTCCTCCGGCAGCTCGTCGCCGGCCACCACCAGCCCCCGCATCTTGCTGAACGCTCGCCCGGGGCCCCCGTACCGGCGCCTCATGCCGCTGCGCGGGTCGGCCTCTCTGCTGCCCGGGCGCCACGACGAGACCTCCGTCCCGGTGGCCGGGTCGCACAGCACGCCCTCGAACACGCCGGCGCTGCCCTCCGCCTCCTGCTCCCACCGCCAGCTCCGGTTCCGTGCCCGCGACGACGAGCGCATCTTCGCCTTCACCCTCGGGTCGCCGCCGAGCTTGGTGGCGCCGGAGAAGGCGCCCTTGACGGTGCGCGTCATCTCGACCTCCCGCTCCGGGTTCCCCGTCGACCGGCCCAGGCTCGGGCCCGTGGCGTAGGACGAGCCGAACCTAGGGCCGACCCAGAGCCGGATACGCGACGGGAAATGCCTCTCGCCGTCCAAGACATGGTCGTCGTCGACGTCGTCTTCCCCAGTGCCGGTGTCGTCCTTCTTACTATACCCGAGCCGCACGACGCGCACCCGTATGTTGTCGACGTGCACACCGACGACGATGAAGCCATTGTCTCGCACGCTCACCGCGTACTCCACCTGGGCCACGGCCTCCAGCTGCTGGTGCACCAGGCCGTACCGCAGCGCCGGCTCCTCCGGCAGCTCATGAGGCAAGGCCGTGATCGTCGCCGGCGATGTCGCACCAGCGACGCGGGGGATGGCGAGCACCGGCGCGTACCCTCTCAGCACCCAGAGGCCGTGCACCTCCGTGGCGTACGACAGGCACGCGACGTCGGGCTTGGCCGGCGGCTTGGGCGCCGACTGCATCTCCCGCAGCAGGCACCACTTGGCCAGCATGTAGCCGAGCGACCGCATGAACCGCTCCTCGACGTCCGGGCCGACGGAGAGCAGCAGCCCGCCGAGCGCCGCCGGGGCGCAGCCGGCGAGGGCGCGCTCGATGTCCGTGCTAAGAGCTTGGAAGAAGAGGAACCCAAGGTCCGCGGGGGCCTCCAGGGCGCACAGCCAGAAGAGACGCATGAGCAGCGCCAGCGAGAAGAAGTGTGAACCATCATCGACGCCCGTGGCCGCGATGACGGCGGACACGACCTCCGCGTCCAGCAGCTTCGACTCCGACGACGACGCGTCCGGTTCTCTTCTCAAGGAAGTGATGGACGGCGAGAGCGCGGTCACCTCGTCGAGCAGCTGGGCCAGAAGCAGCAGCCGCGGGGCGACCTCGGAGGCTGCCGCGAATGCCTCGGACGTCCAGAGTACGCGGCGAGCCACGCCGTTGGCACTGTCTACGGCGATGGAGAAAGCGACGACGGCCGTGCCGCCGTCGGCGGTGGTGGTGCAGTCGGCCTGCAGGACGATGGAGGCGCCCTCGGCCTCGGGGGAGGCGGCGAGGGGGATGGATGCCGTGGCGGTGCCGGTGCCAGCGCCGGGAGGAGGGAGGGTGGCCAGCCACGGCCACACCTCGTCCATGGGTTGTGGCTAGGAGGAGGACCGGATACGTGGGCGTGATGGCGCGCGCGAGCTGTGTACTTCTGTGGTGTGCCGTTGTTCGGTGTAGCTGCTGGCACGGAATGGAGGTTTGGTTGGTTTGGAATGTGGAGGCCCGGTTGCCCACATACGGTACGACGTGGACTAGCAGAAGTGAACAACCGCCTTACATCTATTTCTTGTTACGTCTTCAAAAAAATCTATTTTTTGTGCGGATTGCTAAATCTCAGTCAACTAAGACCTAACGAAATCGCGATCAACATTATATTTGTGAGATTTTATGTGAAGATTCGTGCATTTTTTTCATTCTTTTATATGTTGTGTTACTTGATTGAAATTTGATTAAACCTCAGTGACTGAGATCTAACCACACCCTTTCTTGTGTACTCATTTTTGGCTCCGAATAAAATTGTGTACTCATTTTCTCAACCACAAAAAGGGCCCGACAATTGAACACTCGCCTAGATAAGAAATTGAGTTCAACCCCAACTCCACTTCTGACGTCCGATACACAACTAACAAAAATGGCTGAGTGTATGTGCGTATGTATGAGCATTGGTGTCTACTGTGTTAAAAAAAATACAGTTCTAGCAAACTATAGTATCCTTCCTCCTCCTTCGGTACCGGTCTGTCAGCCCGTCCTCTGAGACTAGGACGCCGGCTTTCACCCTCCATGGCCAACGGTGTTGTCGTATGTGTCTCTCCGCCTCCTCAACCTTTCCTTAAACCCCTACCGTACTCCACGCCGATGGCTACCCCCGCACCCACGCCGATGGCTACCCCCGCACACGAACCAATCTAAAACTATGTCATCGCCCGTTCTTGATGGTGTTCCCGTCTCGGCCTCGAGGCTGCGCTTTGTTGGAAGCATAGAAATTTTCAGGTGACCGCAGAGGGATGCACTATGGGTGGTTACCTAGAAATGATTAGTCATCATTCACTTTTTTACTGTAGCTAGCGTACACACAGGAAAGCCCAACATCGGGACCAGGCTTCAGGCATGCATTTTACATGTTGGATCTTCGAGTTGACACCCCATGACGGCCTATCTTGGCAGCAATAAGCCACATGAATGCAAGTTTTGCATGCTAGGTGAAAGGATCGATATGGTTGACTAGAGGGGGGTGAATAGGCAACTAACAATTTTTAGCTTTTCTTTAACAATTTAAACTTTGCATCAAAGTAGGTTGTCTAGATATGCAACTAGATGAGCAACCTATATGATGCAACAAGTATAGGAACACAAGCAAGCAAGTGATATGATACAAATAAGCTTGCACAAGTAAAGGCACGAGATAACCAAGAGTGAAGATGGTGGAGACGAGGGTGTTGCCGAAGTTCCTTCCCTTTGAGAGAAAGTACGTCTCCGTTGGAGCGGTGTGGAGGCACAATGCTCCCCAAGAAGCCACTAGGGCCACCGTATTCTCCTCACGCCCTCACACAATGGGAGATGCCGTGATTCCACTATTTGTGCCCTTGAAGGTGACGACCGAACCTTTACAAACAAGGTTGGGGCAATCTCCACAACTCAATTGGAGGCTCCCAACAACACCACGAAGCTTCACCACAATGGACTATGGCTCCGCGGTGACCTCAACCGTCTAGGATGCTCAAACACCCAAGAGTAACAAGATACGCAAGGGATTAGTGGGGGGGGGATCAAATTTCTCTTGGTGGAAGTGTGGATCGAGGCCTTCTCAATCACTCCCGAGCAAATCAACAAGTTTGATTGGCTAGGGAGTGAGATCGGGCGAAAATGGAGCTTAGAGCAACAATGGAACTTAGGGTTGGAAGAGATGAGTCAACGGGGAAGAAGGGGACCCCTTATATAGTGAAGGACAAAGATCCAACCGTTATCCACCTACCAGCCCGCGGCCAGCGGTACTACCGGAGGGTCGCGCGGTACTACCGCTTGCTGCCAAGCGGTACTACCGCACGGTCATGCGGTACTACCGTACAGGCCCGCGGTACTGCCGCAACCCCAGCAACAGCAAGATCAGATCTGAGACACAGGAGCTGAGGGCGGTACTTCCGCGAGCGCGGTACTACCGCGCCATCATGCGGTACTACCGCAAGGCAGGACTCCCTAGCTAGCCAGGGGGAAGGAAACATCCGTGCCTACTTCCGCAAAGAAACGGAAGAAGCAAAAACCCGACACAGTAGTACTGCAGAGGGGCGGTACTACTGCGTGACAACATAGCACGGTACTACCGTGGAGCGAAAGCGGTACTGCCGTGGTAGGTGCGGATGTAAAAAAAATATATCCGCCCCTACTACCGCGAGGGAGCGGTACTAGCCTGGTGGGCAACGGTAGTGCAGCTCCAGGGGAGCGGTACTACCGTGGGCACCTGCGGTACTACCACGCCGCAGCACGGTACTACCGCTGGTGCCTACGGTACTATCGCTCACCTGGGAGAAGTAATACCGCGAGCCAACGCAGCAACCAGAAACAAGGCGGCGAGAAAGCGGAGGATGCTCCAAGGGAAAGGAGGGGACAAGAAGAAGGCGTGTACGTGATGATTCCACCCAAACATTTCCGACGCGGACCCCCTCTTAATAGTACAGCTTTCCTACGACTCAAATCCACCAAAAAGAAACGTAGAAAAGACGTTGTCTTCAACAGTCTTCGAGGGGCACCCAACCGTCTTGTGCCTAGCGATGAAATGTCTGGGATACTCAAGGCACACGATTAGTCCGCAAACGCGTTGTCATCAATCACCAAAACACCTTAGGGATAAATATGCCCTTACAATCTCCCATTTTTGGTGAATTGATGACAATACGGGATTTACACAAGGGAAATAATATTAAGCAACCGCAAACCCCTCCTCTCTAGAATATAGACGGGCTCCCCCTAGATGTGTGCCAACTAGATGGGTGCTTTGGACTGCATGGCACACATACTAGGATTAAAGCTCCCCCTATATTATAGAGACAAGGCATATCTAGTAATAGGAAGGCTAACACTAGACAGGATAGCAAACATAAGTTAACTAAGGTAGATAGAGTGCATATGTCTTACACCATATGTAGGATAGGTCTCGAAGGCACAAACCAAACAAAAGCAAACGAGGCAAACGAGGTCAAACGACAAAGACAAAGCAAACACACCAAGCACGACACAACGCAAATCCCTACACTCTCTCCCCCTTTGGCATCGAGACGCCAAAGAGGCAGAGAGGACACCTACACACACGGGGTGGCTCAGGCAGAGAAGTCGTCCCACTGCTCCTCGTGCTCCTCGTCAGACTCAGCGGCGGGGACGGGCTCCTCGATGTCTTCCTCTAAACTGGTCCACTTGTACCCTTGCTTCGTCATCCAGGCAGCCTCTGGCGTGATGACGTCCTCAGAACCGCCAGACACATCCTCTCCAAAGAGCCTCATGACCTTCTTGTCACGGCGGCGACTCTCCTTGTCAGCCACGTGAGTCTTGTACTGTCCCTTTGCCTGCATACAGAAGAGAGTCTTCATCTTGTCCTTTAACTTCTTGGCCCACGACGGCTCAGAGGAAGGAGTGGTAGACCTAGCAGCACGATCCTCAGCAACATGCTCTGCACCAGCCTCCTCCTCACCAACAGCCCTCCTAGCAGAAGAAGCCTCAGCACGGGTGGTAGTGTTGGCCCAGTTGGGCTTGACGCGGAGGCTGATGGACTCATGCCGAACCCAGTCTGGAGCAAGGAACTCATCACCAGGGTACATCTTCTCCCAAGTTGTGGAGAGCAACAGAAACAGGTACGGTCCATAGATAGGTACCTTGCGAGTGAACACCGCAAACCGAAGCTCACACCACATGATGTGTGAGACATCAAGTGGCTGAGTCTGAGATGAACGTGCCTCTGCACACAGGAGCAACATGTCCACTAGATAAGCATGAACCTTGTCCTTGTCGCCAATGCGTGGGAACAGAGTGTTGCGGAAGATGCGATGCATGATATCCAGAAAGGAGTTCAGCACCCAAGTCGACTTGCCATTGGGGAGCACCTTCTCAACAAGGAATGGCTGAAGCAGGTTCTTGTTGGCAGACTCAGAGTTGGCGTGGGGGCGAACACCAACGGGGGTGTGAAGCCCGTCATCAGGAATGTGAAGCAGATCCATGAACTCCTTCCATGTAGCAGACAGCTGACGGCCGTTGGTCATCCAGGTCATCCTCCGTTCATCCCCGGGATGAAAGTAAACAGAGGCAAAGAACTGACAGATAAGCTCAGGGTCATAGTCAAGGTGAAAGGAGATCACCGGCTCAATAGCAAACTGCTCCACCAAGTCCAGAGCCTCTCCAAAATAGTCACGAAACTTGTCCTTCCGCATGTGATTCATGTCTATCCACTTGACATCCACGAAGGTATTCTACTTGTTCTTGATCACATCCAGATAGATGAGAGTCTGTTGCTTGGTCCAGAACAACTCGGTGCCTCTGAGGACAGCCCGAGGATTCACATAGGGTTTGATCTTCCGGCGTTCGACATACTCAGTGACTGAAATCTCGTCCATGCCCTTAGCAGGTTCCTTTTGCTTGCTGGCAGTGGTCTTGACATTGCGCTTGGGGGCATTGGAGCCCTCTGGTGCTTCATCTTGGGGGTTGCGCAAACGCTTGGAGCCAGTGTCACGACTGGGATTGGAACGGCGAGAGCCACCACCTGAGACACAAAGCGCAAAACACACATGACAAGCAAGAAGGATCAATGCAAAGACCACAACAAAGCAAAAGAAAACATGCAGAGAGCACACGAGATAATTGCCATGAGAGAGATTTGACCCCTACGGTAGTATTGCTAAGTGTTGCGGTACTAAGATTGTAGTACCGCTCTTAGTCGCGGTAGTACCGTCTAAGGTCATGGTAGTACCGGGTCTAGGAGCGGTAGTAGGAGCTTAGTGCCTCAGCTAGCGCGGTAGTACCGCATCTGATGGGCAGTAGTATCGCACGAGCTAGCGCAGTAGTACCGCACCGGATGGGCGGTAGTACCACACGAGTGGTAGTACCGCTCATGAGACACGGTAGTACCGCACCGCGTCAGATCCGAACAAGTTCAAATCTGAGAAAATCCCGCGAAACCGCGGCGGTACTACGGTTGGACAAATCTACCACAAGACAACATATCAAGTATGATTCCTACGCAACACGACTCTCCTACATCCTACTCTTGCACAGATTTGGTCTAAAATCTCAAGAATAACAAGCATCTCCCCAAAAACCTAGAAGCGAGAGAACAACCAAGAAAAAGAGGGATTTGGGGAAAAACCTTGGTCCATGGCAAGAGGAAGTGGTGGGGAACGATCCCACCGGTCGTAATCCAAGGAGAGTGGCCGGAGACGGAGATCCGGCGAGGACCTTTGGCGCCGTTCTTGAGCAAGAGAGAGAGAGAGACGTGGGGAGAGAGACGAGTGAATGGGTATGGGGAGTTGGAACTCCCCTGCCCGAGTCATAACCCCCATGCTCACTCGATGGCGCGGTAGTACCGTGCCTCATCGCGGTAGTACCGCTCGGCGGAAGTACCGCACCTGAGCGGTAGTACCGTGCCCTGGTGCGGTAGTACCGCAGCAAGCCGCGGTAGTACCGTGGGCTCAAGAAGATGCACGTTTCAAGCACACGAAAAAGATGTCTTTGCACGAACACTCCGAGGCAACACGACACCACAAGACCACGCTACACACAAAGGCAGAAAGGCAAACGACAAAACGAAACAACCACGAGACACCACCTCTCCAGAGAGATGGCGGTGGCCGTAGCCACCTATGTTTGAGTCAATTGGTATGGCACCGCGAAGAATTATCCTTGGGCCCATGACCAAAACTCGTCTTTGAAGCACAAGTACCATCAAACATGGCTAATGTAAAAGACTTGATCAATTTATGCATAATGGGGGGAGGGGGAGTTCATTGAGAGAACAACACTCCCCCTATGTCCATGCCTATATCTAAACAAGACAACACGTTGAGTATGGTGGGGTGTGCAAGGGTTCAAGCAACATTGCTCGAATCAATGATATTTAGCTCATGCCTTAACTCGCGAAATCTTGCTTCATCCAAGGGCTTCGTGAAAATATCTGCAAGGTTATCATGAGTGTTGACATAGTTGAGCTCGATCTCTCCTCGCCTAATGTGATCCCGGATGAAGTGATACCGGATCTCAATATGCTTCGTCTTGAAGTGTTGCACCGGGTTGAGAGAGATCTTGATGGCACTTTCATTGTCACACCAAAGAGGCACTTTGTCACAAATGACACCGTAATCCTTTAAAGTTTGCCTCATCCATAAGAGTTGTGCACAACAACTACCGGCCGCCACATACTCCGCTTCGGTGGACGAGAGAGACACACAACTTTGCTTTTTGGAAGACCAACTTACCAAAGAGCAACCAAGAAATTGGCACCCTCCGGAAGTGGACTTCCTATCCACTTTGTCTCCCGCCCAATCGGAATCCGAATACCCTACAAGCTTGAAGTTTGCTCCTCTTGGGTACCATAAGCCAAAGTTTGGGGTATGAGCCAAATATCGAAAGATTCGTTTGACCGCCACATAGTGACTTTCCTTAGGTGCGGCTTGAAACCGTGCACAAATTCCCACACTCAACATGATATCCGGTCTAGATGCACAAAGGTAGAGCAAGGAGCCTATCATGGAGCGATATACCTTTTGATCCACCGCTTTACCATTGGGATCTATGTCAAGTTGGCACTTGGTGGGCATTGGAGTGGAAGCCGGCTTGACATCACTTAGCTTGAATCTCTTGAGCATGTCTTGAGTATATTTGGCTTGGTTGATGAAGGTTCCTTCTCTTCTTTGCTTCACTTCGAACCCTAGAAAGAACTTCAACTCTCCCATGGAAGACATCTCGAACTTTGAGGTCATGAGAGCGGCAAATTCCTCATTGAAAGCTTTGTTAGGGGAACCAAAGATAATATCATCAACATATAATTGGCACACAAACAACTCCCCTTTGACCTTCTTAGTAAAAAGAGTGGGGTCGATTAGCCCAACTTCAAAACCACGGTCTTGTAACAACTCGGTAAGGTGGTCATACCACGCACGTGGGGCTTGTTTAAGGCCATAGAGTGCCTTATCGAGTTGATACACATGATCGGGAAAGTAGGGATCCTCGAACCCGGGGGGTTGCTTGACATAGACCAATTCATTAATGGGACCATTAAGAAAAGCACTCTTCACATCCATTTGTTGTAACTTAAAGTTATGATGAGAAGCATATGCAATCAACATGCGAATGGATTCAAGACGAGCAACGGGAGCAAAGGTTTCACCGTAGTCGATACCCTCGACTTGGGAGTAGCCTTGTGCTACCAAACGAGCCTTGTTGCGAATGATAATCCCATGGGCATCTTGCTTGTTCTTAAATATCCACTTGGTTCCAATGACATTGTGGTTCCCCGTCGGTCTTGGCACCAATCTCCACACTTTGTTGCGCTCGAAGTTGTTGAGTTCTTCATGCATGGCATTGAGCCAATCCGGATCTTCGAGCGCCTCATAGACCTTGTGGGGTTCGACACAAGAGACAAACGCGTGATGCTCACAATAGTTTGCTAATTGTCTACGAGTGCTTACCCCCTTTCTTAAGCTTCCAAGCACATTCGTCATGAGATGATCCTTGGTGGAGAGCTTGGAAGCAACCTTGGCGGCACGACGCTCCAATTCCTCCTCGGGGGTGAGACGAGGAGTGGTCACTTGATCATCTTGAGCGTCGTCTTGAGCTTGTTCTTGTTCTTGAACTTGCTCGGAGGAGAGAACTTGACCTTGGGCATCACTTGATGTGTCAACACCGTCTTGAGCATGATCTTGCCCTTGGTCATGTTCTTGAGGATGAGGGCCTTCATGTTGTTCTTCGGAAGCGTGTGGGCCTTGGGTTGGTGATGGCTCCACTTGAGTGGAGCATTGTCCTTCTCCTTCGGCCACAAGGGGTTCCTCAATGGGTAGGATAAAGCCAACACCCATTCTTCTTATGGCTTGAGGAGGAATTTCATCACCTACATCACAAGTGCCACTTTGCTCCACTTGGGAGCCGTTATTCTCATCAAACTCCACGTTACACGTCTCCTCAATAAGTACCGTGGATTTATTGAGGACACGGTAAGCACGAGAGTTTGTAGCATAACCAACAAATATGCTCACATAAGCTCTAGCCTCAAATTTAGACAACCGAACGCCTTTCTTGAGAATGAAACACTTACACCCGAACACCCGAAAGTACTTGAGGTTGGGCTTGTTACCGGTGAGTATCTCATATGGAGTCTTGTTCAAGCCCTTGCGGAGGTAGAGCCGATTGGATGCATGACACGCGGTGTTGATGGCTTCGGCCCAAAAGTTGTACGGAGACTTGAACTCCGCCATCATGGTCCTTGCCGCATCCATCAACGTCCGGTTCTTCCTCTCCGCAACACCGTTTTGTTGAGGGGTGTAAGGTGCGGAATATTGATGCTTGATCCCCTCATCACTAAGAAACTCATCCAAGGTGTAGTTCTTGAACTCGGTGCCGTTGTCACTTCTTATTGTCAAGATCTTTGCATTGTGTTGACGTTGTGCTTCATTTGCAAAGTCAATGACGGTTTGTTGGGTCTCGCTCTTCCTCTTGAAGAAATACACCCAAGTGTATCTTGAGTAGTCATCCACAATCACCAAGCAATACTTCCTACCCCCAAGACTATCGAAGGATGGAGGCCCAAAGAGATCCAAGTGAAGGAGCTCCAAAGGCCTCTTTGAGTAAATGATAGTCGTGGGAGGGTGAGCCTTCTCATGTAGCTTTCCTTCGATACAAGCACTGCAAGCACGATCTTTAGCAAAACTAACATTCGTTAGTCCACGGACATGGTCCCCCTTGAGAAGACTTTGCAAAGATCTCATATTGACATGGGCTAGACGGCGATGCCAAAGCCATCCCACATCAACTTTAGCCATTAGGCATGTCACGGTCTTAGTGGGTCGCTCCGAAAAGTTAATCACATATAGACCATTCTCGACATGCCCAACGAAGGCTACTTTAAGAGTCTTGCTCCACAAGAGGGCCACGGTATCGATATCAAAGAAAGTGGCAAAGCCCATGATTGCAAGTTGACGAACGGAAAGTAAATTGTATGCAAGGGACTCAACAAGCATGACCTTCTCGATCGTGAGATCATGAGAGATGACCACCTTGCCAAGTCCCAATACCTTAGAAGATGAGGCGTCACCCCACTCGACATTGGTGGGCATAGATGGAATCTTGTGCACGTCCACCACCAAGTCCTTGCTTCCGGTCATATGATTTGTAGCTCCGCTATCGAGCAACCATGATCCCCCACCGGAAGCAAACACCTACAAGAGATCAATGCTTGGTTTTAGGTACCCATTTTGTAATGGGTCCTTTGATGTTAGTAACAAGGGTCTTTGGAACCCAAATAGACCATTCAATGTATTCATGAGGAGAACCAACGAATTTGGCAAAGACATGCCCATCACTAGCACGACATAACATATAAGAAGGATTAAAGTCGCCGGCTTTGATGAGAGGAGTGGCATTGCCCTTTTTGACAGCGCCACCCTTCGCATTGTTCTTCTTCTCCTTGGAAGCACTCTCTCCCTCCTTCACAAAGGTTTGCATGAGAGGAGGAGGTCGTTTGGTCTTGTCGTTCTTCTTCTTGTTCTTGGACTCGGGCACGTACCCAACCCCTTCCTTGGCCACAACTCCCTTTTGGTTGATCAAGAGGTCGTTGAGGTTCTTCTTGCCTTGTATGCAAGTCGCAAGACCTCTCTCAAGTTGCCCCTTTAGCTTAGCGTTCTCCTCAACAAGATGCACATGCTCACAACACGGGTTAGTAGCATTTGCATTATCGATTAACATCATACGAGGAAAAGTGGCTTTTTCCTTGGTTAGCTTTACTTGAAGTTGATCATGAGACTCTTTGAGGCTAGCATGAGCACCCTTCAAGGCCTTGTGAGCCTTGTCGAGTAGATCAAACTCCTCTTTGAGTCTAGCAAGATCAACCTCAAGTTCGGCTTTCTCGGAGTTTAGCACATGAGAAACAATGAGAACATGATCATAGTCTTTCTTTAACTTAGCATGATCAACGTTGTGTGACTCCTCAAGAGCCAAACGAAGACCACGCTCTTCCTCAAGAGCATTGGAAAGATCCGAAATCTCATCGGCATAGTCACGACTATGCCCTTCCATCTTAGTGATGGTATCTTCGTGAGCCTCGATCATGTCATTGGCTTCACCAAGTTGTTCCAAGAGAGCAACAAAGTGCTTCTTGGATTTACCCTTAAGTTTGCCCATAAAGGCCTCAAACTCATTCGCCTCCACATTAGTTCCCTCATGTTCATCAATGCTATCCGTCGAAGAAGGATGATTAATGATGGTAGTTTTGATGTTGGGGGTTACCTTGTTGGTGGCTTTAGCCATGAGGCACTTGGCGGTGATGCTCTCATTGGGTGAGTCGAAGAGAGACACCCGTGGAGTCGTCGCAATGGCAACTGAGGCCATGGCAGCCAACTCACCATCTTCATCATCGTCATCATCCTCATTGTACTCTTCTTGTACCACCAATGCCTTGGGAGGAGTCTTCTTGGTGAAGTTGCTCTTGTTGGGGAACGACTTGGCCTTGTCCTTTCGGATGAGCTTGCCACCATTGTCTTCCCTCTTCTCATACGGGCACTCCGCAACAAAATGACTCACATTGCCACAATTGTAGCAAGTCCTTACACGTTGCTTGCTCTTCGTGCCACTTGAGTTGTTTTTGTTAAAGTTTGGCCTCGAGTTTTTCTTGCTCCAAAATTGCCTTGAAGCGAGTGCCATGTGTTCATGATATGCATACTTTGTATCTTCGGGGTTGCTCTCCTCTTCTTCCTCTTCTTCCTCTTATTCTTCTTCAACGGTGAGCTTGGCCTTCAATGCAAGGTTGGGCTTCTTTGCCCTTTGAGAACGAAGCACCGCATTGTCGGCGGTCTTGTCCAAAATGTTCATGGCCACAAACTCATCCAACACTTCGCTTGAGGTCAAAGTGTGGAAGTCCGGTCTTTGACGAATGACGGAGGACATGGCCTTGTGGTAGGGCATCATTGCCTTGAGGAATTTGCGCTTGATCCAATTGTCATCCGTGTCCTTGCTCCCGTGATCTCGTAGTGAGACCGCGAGTTTGGTTACTCTCTGATAAAGCTCACGAGGTTCTTCATCTTCTTTCATTGCAAACTCATCGGCCTCATCTTGCACCACTTCATAGTTGGAGCGTTGAATGCTTGCGCTTCCCCGGTAGAGAGAGACAACACAATGCCATGCATCTTTGGCCAAGGCGAAGGGCCGAAGATGAGGTAGGTCTTCGGGTGGGATTGCATCTTGAATGATGAAGAGAGCATTCTCATTGAATTGATTATCCGCGGCTTCTCGAGGAGTGAAGTTGCTTGGATCATGCGGATAGAAACCTTCTTCAATGATTCTCCAAAGATTAGTGTTCACATGATTTAAATGACGTTTAAAGCGGTAAACCCAAGAATCAAAGTCCTCATTTTTCACAATCTTAGGGGGAGGACCGGCATGATTCAAATGAGTGGAAGGAACCGGTCCACCATAAACAAGTGGTGGTTCCACATGAGCAAAGATACCGGTGCCATTCTTACCACTAGAAGAAGGAGCCTTTTCACTACTAGCTTCCCCCTTATCGGAGGTAGCATCCGTCACCTTGTCGGTGGGATTACCCACTTTCAACGGTGCGGTGGATAGTTTAAGCCCTTCAAGGAATTTAGTAAACATGCTTTCAACCTCGGTCGTCATGGAGGTTTTCAATGTCTCCAAGGCCACATTGAACTCCTCACGAGAGACCGAGGTTTCCCCATCGCCCATAGACGAGATCGGATTCACACCGGAGTGTTCCTCCACACCGTCTACGGTATCAACCATACTCTTCGGACGGTAAAGTCCTTAATAAAGAGACGAGGCTCTGATACCAATTGAAAGGATCGATATGGTTGACTAGAGGGGGGTGAATAGGCAACTAACAATTTTTAGCTTTTCTTTAACAATTTAAACTTTGCATCAAAGTAGGTTGTCTAGATATGCAACTAGGTGAGCAACCTATATGATGCAACAAGTATAGGAACACAAGCAAGCAAGTGATATGATACAAATAAGCTTGCACAAGTAAAGGCACGAGATAACCAAGAGTGGAGACGGTGGAGACGAGGATGTGTTGCCGAAGTTCCTTCCCTTTGAGAGGAAGTACGTCTCCGTTGGAGCGGTGTGGAGGCACAATGCTCCCCAAGAAGCCACTAGGGCCACCGTATTCTCCTCACGCCCTCACACAATGCGAGATGCCGTGATTCCACTATTGGTGCCCTTGAAGGCGGTGACCGAACCTTTACAAACAAGGTTGGGGCAATCTCCACAACTCAATTGAAGGCTCCCAATGACACCACAAAGCTTCACCACAATGGACTATGGCTCCGCGGTGACCTCAACTGTCTAGGATGCTCAAACACCCAAGAGTAACAAGATCCGCAAGGGATTAGTGGGAGGAATCAAATTTCTCTTGGTGGAAGTGTGGATCGAGGTCTTCTCAACCACTCCCGCGCAAATCAACAAGTTTGATTGGCTAGGGAGTGAGATCGGGCGAAAATGAAGCTTGGAGCAACAATGGAGCTTAGGTTTGGAAGAGATGAGTCAACGGGGAAGAAGGGGACCCCTTATATAGTGAAGGACAAAGATCCAACCGTTATCCACCTACCAGCCCGTGGCCAGCGAGACTACCGCTCCAGGCCAGCGGTACTACCGCAGGGCCGCGCGGTACTACCGCACGGTCATGCGGTACTACCGTACAGGCCCGCGGTACTGCCGCAACCCCAGCAACAGTAAGGTCAGATCTGAGACACAGGAGCTGAGGGCGGTACTTCCGCGAGCACGGTACTACCGCGCCACCATGCGGTACTACCGCAAGGCAGGACTCCCCTAGCTAGCCAGGGGGAAGGAAACATCTGTACCTACTTCCGCAAAGAAACGGAAGAAGTAAAAACCCGACACAGTAGTACTGCCGAGGGGCGGTACTACTGCCTGAAAACATAGCACGGTACTACCGCGGAGCGAAAGCGGTACTACCGTGGTAGGCGCGGATGTAAAAAATTACATCTGCCCCTACTACCGCGAGGGAGCGGTACTAGCCTGGTGGGCAACGGTAGTGCAGCTCCAGGGGAGCGGTACTACCGTGGGCACCTGCGGTACTATCGCGCCGCAGCATGGTACTACCGCTGGTGCCTACGATACTACCGCTCACCTGGGAGCAGTACTACCGCGAGCCAACGCAGCAGCCAGAAACAAGGCGGCGAGAAAGCGGAGGATGCTCCAAGGGAAAGGAGGGGACAAGAAGGAGACGCGTACGTGATGATGACACCCAAACCTTTCCGACGCGGACCCCCTCTTAATAGTACGGCTTTCCTACGAGTCAAATCCACCAAAAAGAAACGTAGAAAAGACGTCGTCTTCAACAGTCTTCGAGGGGCACCCAACCGTCTTGTGCCTGGCGATGAAATGTCTGGGATACTCAAGGCACATGATTAGTCCGCAAACGCGTTGTCATCAATCACCAAAACACCTTAGGGATAAATATGCCCTTACACTAGGTGATCCTACTACGTAGCAAATCTTGAATTGAGATTCATGATGATGTTCTTTAAATTTCTAATACAAAATTTAATAGTGTCACATGATCATATCATAGGCGAAAATTAAATAATACAACAACTTGACAGGAGCCTGAATTATTTTGGGCATTTAGTTAAATCGCTCTCCATCCTCCCAATCAAGATCCAAAGGCTCAGTCGCCTTCTACTTTCTCTAGCCTTCTTAGTCCACCTATAATAATACTAAATGAAAAAAATGAAGTTTTTCAATAAAGAATGAATTAGTGGCATTGTATTACTGAGGAAAGAAATCATGGAAGGAAATTTGACACCCATCAAAATAGCTAGAAACAGCCCTGGTATCTCTAACCTCCTTTTTGCAGATGATAGTTTGTTTTTCTTCAAGGCATCAGTAGATCAAGCAAAGGTTATCAAGAGAGTTTTGGAGACCTGCCAAAGGGCCACGGGTCAACTACTGAGTGCAAACAAATGTTCGCTTCTTTTTAACGAATTCTGTCCGAAGGAGACCAGAAATGGAATCAAAGGTGGTCTGGAGGTAGAAACAACATCATTTGAGAGTAAATACCTGGGTTACCGACACCTGATGGGAGAATGAAGGATGAACATTTCCAGCCCATCATGGACAGATTCCGAAAGCGTTGCAATGATTGGTCCGAAAAATTTATGTCTTTTGCTCCTAAGGAAGTGCATGTCAAGTCGGTGGTCCAGACCCTCCCAACCTACACGATGGGTGTCTTCCTCCTATCTAAAGGTTTCCGCGAGAAGTATGAGAGGATGATTCAAGAGTTCTGGTGGGGAGACGATGAAGGGCACATGAAAGTGCACTGGATGTCGTGGGAACGCATGATAAAACCGAAAAGAGCAGGGGGAATTGGATTTAGGGATATGCACCTTTTCAACCTAGCCTTATTAGCAAGACAAGGCTGGAGACTTATCCAAAAACCAGACAGCCTATGTGCGAGAGTGTTGAAATCCAAGTACTACCCAAACGGGAACCTACTGGATACCCTTTTTTGCGACTAATGCTTCACCGGCGTGGAGGGTCATTGAAGCCGATCTACAGCTGCTGGAAAAAGGCATTGTATGGCGTGTGGGTGATGGGAGGAAAAATCAGATCCAGAGAGATCAGTGGATACCAAGGGAAGAAGGGCTCGGCTCGGCAAGCTTTATCAGAAGGTCAAGACGAAGATGGGTCAACCAACTTATGTTGCCTGACAGAAGAGCATGGAACGAGGAATTGATAAGACAAATCTTTTACCCATTTGATGCTGATGAATTTTGCAGAATTAAGATCCCCAATGCAGTGGTGGATGACCGGATTGCATGGCATTATGAGAGCAATGGGGTTTTCTCGGTCAAGAGCGCATACAAAGTGGCTGCCTCCATTGAACAACAAAACAGGCATACCCCTGCCAGCTCATCTAGCTCCCCGGGAGATCGAAGCATTTGGGACATAATATGGAAAGCAAAAGTTCCGGAAGAGGTCAAAATATTCTGTTGGAGGATTGCAACGAACACCCTTCCTACAAACAGGTTCCGAAGAACTATAACACACGATGCCACATGCAATATCTGCGGCAATAGAGTGGAAGATGAGTATCATGCTGTGGTAAGGTGCACGAAAAGCAGGGCGCTAAGATTTGCCATTAGGAAACTGTGGTAATTGCCGGCAGAGGAGAAATTTTGGCACACAGGTGATGACTGGCTGCAGCTGTTGCTAGGCACGGAACCTGAGGAATCTCGTCGCAAAATAATGTTACTGTTATGGAGGTGCTGGCACTTGCGGGATGATTGTGTGCATAGTGAAGGCAGAGAATCTATTGGGCAATCAGTGTGCTTCCTACACAAGTACGAGGAAGATCACCCCAGTTTGGACTAGTAATGGATATTAAAGAGGCTCTGACTTGTTTTGAGTCGTTCAAAATTGCTACTGTGGGGAGGAAATGCAACACCATGGCACATGAAGCTGCGGCGGTTGCGAGAAGAGAACGCAATTTCATGAAGATAGCCGACGTGCCAGACTGCATGTGTTCGCTCTTTAGGGCTGAATGTAATCCCCCCCTAGAGTAATGCTTACCGTTACTCTTGTTTCTCAAAAAAAAAGGGGAAAAGGGACAAAATTTGTGCACACTCGGAAAATTGTGCTTTTTATGCAAGAATAAGCATATAATAGTGGATTTTTCGAAAAAAAAGAAATTTTCTAAGAAGAAATGGATTAGTGACATTGGTATCACCCTTAAAAAGAAAAAAAAGGAAATTAAAACCAAAATTAAATAAAATAATAAAAATTCCTACAAAAGAATGAATTACTGGCATTTGTACTATCTTTTAAAGAGAAATAAAATAAAAAAGTTGCTCACAAATTTAAACTAAAACTCTACTTTTTAAATATGCAAAAAATAAGTACATAATAGTGCAAGTTTCTTACTCTAGCATAATTTACACACATATTGAATACTGCTTGTGAGTATATTTCACACACAAGAATAAAATGATGTTTTCTGAAAAAGAATAGATTAGTAGTATTAGTATTACCCTTAAAGGGCAAAGAAAATAAAAAAACAAATCATTACATAATTGACGATATATCAAGTGAAAACTGGTTTTCAATGAAAATCTGAAAACTTTTCGCGCGGGTCATCGGATCTGTAATGAACGACACAGATTCAAGGTGGGATCCCTAACCTGCCACTTAAACGCTAATTAGCAGATAACCCCTGTTAGGTGGGAAATCTTTTGAGTGCTCGCGGCTGTATCAGTTCGTCTCTTGTCCGCTCCGGCGGCGATGGAGTCTCCGGCCGTTTGCGCTCTGCCGGCCGCTACAGGGCCTCTGTCGGTGCTAGACTAGACCTTCACCGGGTTGCGGCTCACCCTCCACCGGCCACAACTCGCGCCAGGATTTGCCTTTCGCCTGCCACGACTCAACCTTAGTAACACTAAGATCTCGCCGGATTCTCATCTACCTGCACCAGGTTCTTGCCGCGGCGCCGGCGAACTTGGTCTCGCAAATCAACGGGCAGGAAACAAGTGCTCTTCCCCCACTGAGGGCAATTTGGAGTCCGCAGTGTTGCTCCACGCTACGGCGACCCAGTGCTGCCTCACGCAACAGTACGAGAGAAGAAGAGGCAACATCTAACCACCAACAAAAATCACGCATGTACTACACAGGCGCGGCAACGAGCTCTTTGTGCAGGTAGATGAGAAGTTGTTGGACATTCACGCTTCGAAGGGTGAGTCGTGGCCGGCGAAGGGCGAGAGAGCAAATCATGGCGCGAATTCTGTCCGATGGATGGTGGGCCGCAGCCCGGATGAAGGTCCAGTCTACTGTCGACGGAGACCCTGTCGGGGCCGGCAGAGCGCAAGTGCAAACAGCTGGAGAATCCATCACCGCTGCAGCGGGCGAGACGAAAGACGAACTTTTACCCAAAAAGGCTTTCGCCCCGCTTTATATATAAAACAATGATCAACCACACCCCAAGTACAAACACACCCCACCACAACACACCCGTGAGATGGAAGGCGAACTGATACAGCCGCGACCACTCAAAAGATTTTCCACCTTAGTGGTGGATAACAGGGGTTTATCTGCTAATTAGTGTTTAAGTGGCAGGTTAGGGATCCCACCTTGAATCTGTATCCTTCATTACGGATCAGATGACCCACACGAAAAGTTTCTAGATTTTCACTGAAACCCAGTTTTCACTTGATACATCGCCTACATAATTTGCACACATTTTACACATATATTATGCTTTCTATAGTATGCAAGAATAACCATATAATAATAAAAAAAATTCACAAAAAGTAAGTTAAGAAAGAATGAGTTAGTGGCATTGGTGTTGCCCCTAAAGAAGAAATAAAATGAAACAAAATTAAAAAAATATGTTTTCCAAAGAAAATGAATTAGTGACATTGGTATTATCATTTAAGAAAGAAATAACATGAGAAAAAAAAAGCTGCAGACAACTTTGTACTGAAATTACACTTTTTGTAATAGTACATAGGTAACATATAATAGTGTAACTTCGCATTTTAATATATACACATATTTTATAGTACTTGTGTGTGTACATTTTCGCACACCAACATCTCAAAAATACTCATTAAAATTAAGAAAAACGAATAAAAACAAAAACAAAAGCAAAAGCACATAAAAACAAGAAGAAAATAAAGGCAACGGGTAATGGGCTTGAAGCCCAATAAGCAAAAACAGGGGCAAGTCAAAAATTCAGCCCAGGAAGTTATGAAATAACTCAAGGGAAAAAAAACACGATCTTGACAAAAGATTGAACGATCAAAGAATGTATATTGCTAAGGTGGACTGCAGAATACTAGCTATCGGACTTGTTTTGCTTAATTAACAGTGTAACCCATACATTTGACAAAAGGATTAATTGCACGCCGATTTTCATGAATTAAGTAAGACTATCCAATGCTTAATCACATGATGATTTCACGAATTAATAGCTGGGTCACTCATATTATCTGCCCTCAACTTTCACTCTTGTTCAATACAACGAGCAAGCAATCGCTTCAATACCTCTCGCTCAATCCAGGCATTCTGCCCTGCTTCGGAAGCTCTAGGCAATCTACAGTGCCGAATTCATACAAGAACAAAAATGCGTACTCAATTTGATATACGTTTTACTCCCCCACAATCCATATTAATTGTCGTTGATTTAGTACAAACTTGGCAATTGATATGGATTGAAGGGAGTAGAATATTTGAGCAATTTATTCGTTGGTAAGCTAAACTACGAAAGTGCCGCATGTGTTGAGTTTCAAATGCTCATCAGACAACCCCCGAAAAGGAAAGGAAAATCGCACCTTATGAAAGTGTCACGTTCGACAACTTCGTGCAAGTGCATGCTCATTGCCATGGGAAAGGAAAACAGATTGGGGCCTGTGGAACAAAATTTGCAAACATGTTGCCATTGGAAAGGAAAATAGACTGGTGAACCTTAGTTTCAGTAGTTTCTTCAAACAAGACGCTGTATGGTTTCATTCTGGTTAATGGAACCGGAGAGAGGCCTCCCTGTTCTTCTAAAAAAAGGAAAATAGATGTGGGGCCTATGGAACAAAATGTGCAAACATGTTGCGGTTGTTGCCTGCATTATCCCTTAAGATGATCCTTTTTCTTTCTTTTTGGGCAGGCTAATGAGTTGAAGAAAAAGCTCTTGCGCAAGTAACGGCAATTTTGACTATTTTGATCTGTGGACGAAATCAATTCACAAAATGAACTGTCCATGAAACTATTTCACAGCACTGACCCTTTTGTGTAGCGCCCGCCACGCAGGCGCCACACCCTACGGTGCAGCGCCTAGCTCGGGGGCGTTGCACCTCAGTCCACCGTGGCAGCCCCTGGGCCCGCACCCAGCAGTGCAGCGCCTCAGAGCTAGGCGCTGCACCGTAATGTGCAGCGCCCGGCCCGCAGGCGCTGCACTGTGACTTAGATGCCAGCCGCCCGCTGCCCCCCCCCCCACCCCACCCATTCGTTCCAGAGGAGTTACAGAACAGGCGGCCGGCGGCTTCCTCCTCTCCCCCTCTCAATCCCCTCTTAAAAAATCTTCAAATCTGACGATTTGGCCCGTGAATTCCTTCACCAATCCATCCTAGAAGGTACTTTTCTCCGATCCCCTTCTTTCTATCCATAGAATGTATGCTATTTCGGAGATTTGAGGAACCCTTGTTTGAATCTTGTGTGTATTAGATTTAGGGAATTTTTGTTTGAATCTTGCATGTATTAGATTTGCGGAACCCTTGTTAGACTAGAATGTGGTTTGGATACATAGGTTGACATGTTATTTATATAGTTTGTATACATAGGTTGACATTTTATTTATATGGAAAAGATATTTGTATTGAATCTTGCATGAGGTAGGCTTAGTTTAGTTTATTGAAATTACATTTGTATTGGCAAGAAAGGTTTGGATACATATGCTTTGTATTTTGCATCTAGTAGGCGTACTTTAGTTTATTTGTATTGAAAAGATAATCGTGTTGACAAGAAAGCTTTCTTTCAAAATTGTTAGGATGGTTTGGCTTCTTGATGATCACTGGGACAAACAACACTGGTCGTACGCTATGGCGGTGGAGCAGCGGGTAATAATGAAAGTGGTCTGTTTTATGAATTTCGTATTTATTTCAAACACAAATGCCCCATATGTAATGTTATGAATTGTTTGTTTGTAGGCGCTTGCACCTTTGAAGCTTCGTTCTCACGGGGTCACCCTTGGGTGGATGCACTATGATGAGCGATACACACCGTATGTAAGGGAGACAGGACTTCTCCCTTTCATTCATATGGTCAGACGGTCGACGCCACCCAACAATGCTCCAGCACTCACCGCGCTTATTGATCATTGGCGGCCGGAGACACATAGTTTCCATCTACGGACCGGGAAGATGACAGTGACGCTCCAGGATATTGCTATGATCACCGGTCTTCCTATCGATGGGAATCCTCTATGTATGAGCACCGACTCCGATGGGTGGCGCGCGCAGATGCATGCCCTTATCGGTATGGTTCCTTCGGAGCCTCCGGAACCAGCAGCAGAAAACAAGAGGAAGGAAAGAGTCGCAGCCGGTGCTACTTTCACGTGGATTACTGAGCACTTTGGTACTTGCCCACCGGAAGCTGATGAGGACACGGTCAAGATATATGCTCGTGTCTACATGTGGTATGTGATATCCAGGACTATGTTTGCTGATGGCACAGGCAAGAATGCTCCATGGATGTGGCTGAAGGTGTTGACCATCTTCGATAGCAAATGGAGTTGGGGTTCGGCGACACTGGCTTACTTGTATAGACAGGTATGAAGTTGTTTCTTTTTCACTTCATTGCTACATTATGAATGCGATCTTGCTCTTAATTGAACCATGTTCTCTTTTATGTGCAGTTGGACGAAGCCTGTTGTAGGTCATCTGAAGGTATTGGTGGTTGTTTGCTCACACTTTCCATATGGAGCTGGGAGCGTTTGCCGGTTGGACGTCCGAAGAAGGTGAAGTACGATGATTGGGACGACAAAGGCGACCTACTATGGCTACCCACTTGGGCTTACAAGTGGGATGTGATAAATGAGACGACAGATGATCCCTCGGTCATGTACAAGTTGTACCAGAGTGAGCTTGACGTGATCACGCCTGAGCAGGTGAATTGACATGGCATAAGTGATTATGATGCTTCTATTGCAACTCGATATCAATTTTGTATTCTATCCCATTTTGCAGGTGATATGGGAGCCGTATGGAACAGGAGATAGTTTTGGTAACCCTTTAGAGTTCAGGCTGAATCCGATGTGCACTAGGGATAGGGATCTCTGGCGTATGCGGTGCCCACTCATATGCAACTGGGCGGTTGAGCTTCACCTCCCACATCGAGTGCGCCATCAGTTTGGTTTGTTCCAGGCACATCCGCCGGAGTGGGAGGACACGAACAAGTTGCTACACGCATAAGATATAATTAACCTTGAGTACTTAGCAGCTTCTCGGCGGTTTCGATGCTACTAATATTATGTTTCTAACTTGCAGGTTGGATAGAAAAAGGCAGCGGAAGATTAAGGATTGGGCCAAGCATCACAGAAAGTATGTCGTACAGTTTGCGCTTAGTGTGGAGCAAGCTAGGGCTGGAAAAGGAGTCCAGCTTCGTGAGCACTGCCCTGTAGCGTTCAACAACTATCTCACATGGTTTCTTGCAAGTACCCGTGTGGAGGTATGCAAGCCGGCGTATGCTGAGGAGATTTTGGAAGAACCCACTGTTTTTGATGAGGTAGCCCAACACCAGTACAACGCATTAGTCAGGAAAGGCAACTCAGTGATCCCTTCAGCTCCAATGATGAACTTTGTGGTATTTGCCCTCTTTGCTTTTCATTCACACTATTCACATCTTCGCTTGCCTAACACATTAATACCATTTCTGTTCATAGCGTGCCCAGATCAAGAAAGCAGCTGATGAGACCGAGACTATTCTTGAAACAACCCCGGCTGGCAAAAGCGATGGAGAAGGTGCACTTCGAGCATTCATCAAGGTTCACATCTCCTTCAAACTAGCACTTAACATGTGTTGCTATGTTCGATGTCTCATTCACTTGTACATGTTGCAGCGCCAGGGCCAAAAGTTAAGGCGGCTATCAAACCTTTTTGGTTGTCGTGACCCCGAGTATGTATCACCAGAACGGTCTAGGTCGGCGACACCATCAGATCCCGCTTCGGGCCAGAGCCATGGTGATCATTTGGAGGATGAGGATGTGGGTGTGGTCACCCAAGAGGTATGGCATGAGCATATATATCCAATTGTTGATGCATTGCTAACTATATCCTCACACACGGTCTTTCCATATCTTTTGTTGATGCATAGGTTGCTGATGATGATATGACCTTGGGGGCGTACCAGGTTAGGTCTGCATACATGCTAAAGCCTAGAAAGGGAATCAACAAGTACACACCTGAAGACTTCACCGAAAGAGGCAAAAGGACGGTCGGCACCTTGCGGATGGCGGCTTTGGATGACTATTTGGATGACGATGTCGATGACGTGGAGGAACCGGAGCCGGAGCGGGAGCATGTTCCTCTTCCTAGGAAGGTCAAGAAGTTAGCCAGCAAGAGGGGGGAGCAGCCAAAAAGCGCTCAAGGAACTAGCTCTTCTTAGGAACCAGCCATAGTCCTTTATTTGTGGTAGCTCTATGTTAAACTTGATCCTCTTTGTATGTCTTAGTTATGTTGAACTTGGAGTTGACGTCTTAGCAATGTTGAACTTGATCCTCTATGTTGCACTTGTTGTCTTAATAATGTTGAACTTGATCTTCATTAGCTTCACCATTAAAGCCCTCATCTTGATCATTCACATTGGCAGTCTCGACATGTTTGAACTGGTCTGGATCCTCGAGGGTGACCTCAACTCCCTGCTCAACCACATTGAACTCTGAACCATGACAATCACCCTCTGGGTGCACCAAGTCCCCCTCTCCCTTCCTCATCTCTACCTGATAATGATTCTGTTTGCAAGCTACAGCCCATGCAGCGCCTAGCACCGAGGCGCCACACTCTACAGTGCAACGCCTAGCTGCTGGGCGTTGCACTGTACAGTGTGGCGCCTCGGTGCTAGGCGCTGTAGTGGCTGCAGCTAGGCGTTGCACTGTAGAGTGTGGCGCCTTGGTGCTAGGCGCTGCAGTGGCTGTAGCTTGCAACCAGTATGTTTGCTCTCTGGTTAGCTCAGTCCATGTGTGCAACGCCTCAGCTCTAGGCGCTGCACTATACAGTGTGACGCCTAGTGCTGAGGCGTTGCCCACATGGACTGAGCTAAACAGAGAGCAAACACTCTGTTTGCAAGCTACAGCCCATGCAGCGCCTAGCACCGAGGCGCCACACTGTGCAGTGCAACGCCCAGTAGCTAGGCGTTGCACCTGTACTTAGCAAATTTTTGGGCACACGCACACATATTCCGATGAGGAGAGATAGTAGCTCACAACACATAGCAAGCAAAGAACTGTGACACATAGTAGTTCACGACACATAGTACTTCACGACACATAGTAGTTCACGACACATAGTACTTCACGACACATAGTACTTCACGACACATATTAATTCATAATACATAGTACTTCATGACACATAGTAGATCACAACCAAATCGAAGAGGAGAGATAGTAGTTCATGACACATACTAGTTCACAACCAAATCGAAGAGCATAGTTTAGAGGATAACACGATTATCGTCCACAAGCAAGTTGAAGATGACATAGCTCTATTGCATAGAGCAAGGCCCCTTTCCCTTCTTCTTCTTCTTCTCTTCTTCCTCTTCCTCCTCCCTTTTCCTTATGAGGTGGGCCTCCTTAACCACCCTCTCCATGAATATCTTTTCCTCCCTCTCTTTTTTTTCAGCTGCAATTGCCCAAAGCTTCATGGTTCCTTCTTCAAAATCCTTTTGACGCTTCTTTCGTGCCTCCTCACATTTCCTCACCAATGCTTGCTCCCTAGCGCGCATCGCATTTGACGCTCTCTCTTCTTCCTTCCTCTTCTCCTCAAGCTCCTCTTCCTTTTTCTTCTTTAGCTTGGCTACATCCTCCTCTCTAAGCTTCTTCGCAGCCTTCTCCCACCATCCCGCCATCTCATCTTCGCCATCCTCCTTCATTGTTGGTTTGTTGGGTTGGGAAGCCGCCATACCTACAATGAGTGAAACATAATGGTTAGTAAAGACAATACAAACAAATGGAACATATGAAAAAAAAGAACATATGGAAAACAAGAACATTTGAAACATTATAGTTAGTGAGCAACATACGGAAATGGTCCATCGAGGTATCCAAACATTCCTCTATAACGACCTTGCCCTTGTCCATCACCACGGCCAAGTCCATCACCAAGGCCAAGACCATCACCACGGCCAACACCACCACCACGAGCTCTACCACCACCACGGCCTCTTGCAAGTCCTAGTTGCCGACCTCTTTGTTGCCTAGATCCTCTTTGACTAACACTTGGTTGGCTTGGCACTTGTTGGCTACCACTTGGTTGGCTAGGCACTTGTTGGCTACCACTAGGTTGGCTCCCACTTGGTTGCCTTGGCACTTGTTGGCTACCACTAGGTTGGCTCCCACTTGGTTGCCTTGGCACTTGTTGGCTACCACTAGGTTGGCTCCCACTTGGTTGCCTTGGCACTTGTTGGCTACCACGTTGTTGCCTTCGCACTTGTTGGCTACCTCTTGGTTGGCTTGGCACTTGTTGGCTACCACTTGGTTGGCTCCCTTGTGTAGCTTCTTGTTGGCTAGTGCTTGCATCATTTTTCTTGGACCTTTTCCTTGGTTTCGTACATTTTCTTTTGTTGTGGCCATGACCTTTGCATTCCCCACAACGGGAGCTCTCACGAGGCTCTTGGAATTGATCGTTTCCCGCTTCGCGGCGGCCACCATGGCCCCATCCGTCCATGTCGCCTCTAAAACGCTTTGTTTTACGTCTGCCACGTTTAACAACCTTCAACTCCGGATCCGGGCATAGTTGAACTCCATGGTACTCCGGCCATTGTGATTGGTCAAAGTATGGGTGAAAGCGGGGAGCCCATGTTTTCTTGACCGTCATGATTGAGAACTCCAACTCCCTCACGGTGCGTGGGTGATTGATGTCCACATTTCTAACGCGACCGGCGGTATACAAATGTGAGCATGGGAGATGAAGCAACAATGCCTCCCGCAAGAGCAATCACATTGTGTTAACGACACCTTGAAAGCCCGACCTCCATGTTGCCGGCCATCGTTTGTGGTTCCTCCTGGCTCTTTCACTTCATACTTCCACTCTTCGTTGTCATATAATATAGCTTCTTTTGAGTCTGCCTTTCGTGATTGAAATTCTAACCATTCGTCAACCTTGGGTGGGAACTTGTACTTGTACTTGCGCGGGTTCTCACCCGCTATCTGTGCATCAGTTTTCATTGAGTACTTTAGAAAGTACGCATTCATCTTGTCAAATGTGTATTGAACTATTGCCGTCACGGGTAATCCACGTGCACCTTTGAGCACCCTATTGAAGCATTCGGCCATATTGCTTGTCATTTGACCGTATCTTCGGCCATCTTCATCAAAAGCACGTGCCCACTTGTTCCGGTGGGGAATGTGCCTATTCATAAAGTCTTGACCCCCGTGATCAAGTTTTTTGTGTGCGAGCAATTTGTTCAACAAAGTGGCGAACCGCTTCTCGGAGAAAGCAAGACAACAATCTTGAAGATCATCGGCCAACTCCTTAAGGCCACATGCCCTATAGAAGTTCGAACAAAAGTGCCTCATGCACCATCGATGGTGCAACGGAGCATGCCCGGGAATGTCAATCTCCACTGCGTTAAGAATTCCTGCATGCCGATCCGATATGACACAAATTTCCCTTTGAGCGGGTAACACCTTCGTCCTCAAAAGACGCATAAACCACTCCCAGTTGTCATTGTTCTCCGCCTCAACCAAAGCAAATGCCAATGGCAACACCCGGTTATTGGCATCACTTGCTATCGCAACCAACAAGGTGCCCTTGTATTGTCCGGTCAAGAACGTGCCATCAATGGAGATGACCGGCCTACAGTGTTCGAAAGCCCTCACGCATTGCTCGAACGCCCAAAATGCACGGCCAAATACTCGGACTTTCTTTCCTTCATAAACCGTTGTTTGGTGCCCATGAGGCTCGACAACATGAACCATGCCCGGGTTTGTGGCGGCCATGGCTAACAACAACCTAGGGATTCGGTTGTATGCTTCCTCCCAAGTACCATACAACATCTTAAATGCGGCTTGCTTCGCCTTCCATGCCTTGCCGTACTTCACCTTGTAATGAAAGATGGCTTTCACAAGGTCAATGACATGTTGGACGCTCATTGTTGGAAGTGTGGATATTGAGTTGGAGAGCCTGTAAGCGATGAACTCAGACGTGAGTTGTCTGTGGTCTTGGGACACAATCTTGCCATCCACCCTTTTGCCTCGGCACATGTGAGTTGGCACACAACTCACTACGTGCCAAGCGGGACCTCCTTTCCATGGTCTTGCACGCACAATCCACGGACATATTTCATCTTCACATGCACATGCAACCGTGTAGCGCACATTGACGTCCGAATGCACCACCTTGTGTGGACGATAATGCGTAACCGAGTAGTTGTCGAGCCACATCTTCAATTCCAAGAAGGTTTCGAACTTACACCCTTTAGCAATCCGGTTCTTGTCGTCTCCCAAATCACGGTGAGAGCTTGGCCTAACCCCAAGAGATATAGATTTGCCACCATCCACAACGGCTTCATCCGCGAGACTAACATCCTTGAACAATGGTGTCTTGTGATCCCGACCGAATACCTTCTCGAAAGCTTCGGCCTCCTTCACCGTGAACCCCTCCTCATCAACTTGTTCATCGGGACCTTCGTCATCCGAATCCGATGCATATGCACGGGAAAAAGGGATGGAATGGTCCATTGTCTCTTGCAAATGATATTTGTCAAGATCACCCACATTGTTGTCATGGAGATCAACTTCATTGTCATCGTCTGCATACTCATCATTGTCCTCTTGCAAAGCTTCATCTTGGTTGTTTGTAAACGGGCTCAATGTTGGCCTCACTTCTTGGGTCAAAAGAGGTTCAACAATTTCATCTCGCTTCAAGGGTGGGGGGCTACTAGCAACCAAAGGGGAGGGTTTCCGGTTCAAGTCCAAATGCAAATTTGAATCAACCTTCTTCGTTGCAAATAACTCAAGAGCCTTGTCAAGTGAATCGGCCACCGTTTCCTTGTATGCAACCCAACGTTGCTCCGAGTTGATACGCATTGTCTTCCAACGGATGTGCATTCCAAAACCTACATTATGCCTTCCCTCCAACTCAACGATATCACTAGGGTCCATCCAATTCAAATCTTTCCTCACTTGTTGCAAGAGCTCCGCATAGCTAGGACTACTATCAAACAACATATCTAGCTCATCCGGATCCGGTTCAATATTGCCTTTCAAGAAGGCGTCTTTGTCCCCATGATGAACAAACACACATGTTCTTCCCATCCCTATAAGCATTCAAACAACACATCGTAACAATGCTTCCATGAGTACTAATTTAAGGATTAACACGGAATACAAACCCTAATATATATATATATATATATATATATCAAACAACAACCATAACCCTAACCCTAACCATAACCCTAACCCTAACCATAACCCTAACAATAACCCTAACCATAACCCTAGCACCAACATAAGAACACCCATAAGAATAACCCTAACATACTAACAAAGCCTAATCATAGGAAATTGGCAAACAAAGATCTCACATCTCCATGCAAATCTCTAGATCCAAACAAAACTAGGGTTTCCCAAACTAGCATTACTTGGATCAAAACAAGGGATCGGAGAAGATTACCTTGAGGGAGGGTATGACTTCGAAATCCACGGACAAATTCTTCAAATTTGCAAGTTTTGGGAGAGGATTTGAGAGGGGGAGAGAGTGGGAGAGGGGGCAAAGCTCGGGTTGGGGTGTGTGGGGTGGGGGGAGTGGGGGAGGGGGGGCCCAGCCGCTGGATAAATCATAGTGCAGCGCCCGAACGCTAGGCGCTGCACATTACATGTGCGGCGCCTAGCTAGGAGGCGCTGCACTGCTGGGTGCGGGCCCAAGGACTGCCACGGTGGACTGGCGTGCAACGCCCCCGACCTGGGCGCTGCACCGTAGGGTGTGGCGCCTGCGTGGCGGGCGCTACACAAAAGGGTCAGTGCTGTGAAATAGTTTCACGGGCAGTTCATTTTGTGAATTGATTTCATCACAGGTCAAAATAGTCAAAATTGCCGCAAGTAACAATGTATCTCCACGTGTGTGCTCTTTTGTTGAAAATTACACGAAGATGATCTCAGTCAACACGCGGTGTTCCCAATGTGTGCAAGCAGCGTAAAAATCTTAGGTCCTGCTGCTGAAGCAGAGCATTGCAGATTAGATGCCCATGTGTTTTTGCACTCAGAAACCAAATATACCACCTATGCAAATTCATATCAAAGTATCTCGGTTTCATTTAACTCAACCCATGATTGAAGGAAGAACTAGATCAAAGCATGATCAGTACAAGTAATAATCAGAGCAAAAGGATTCAAATTTCATATTAGCAACATAATTGGCAAAAATGGCGACATCAATGTCAACCAACAGCATCTGGACATTTGCACGATGAAACACAATCAGGAAGCATATAGCTGAATTCAATTAGCAAGCATGCTCCCATCCCCAATCCCCCCATCTTGCCGCCGGCAACCATATTTACAGACAGATCAGCTGCAGCTAGCAGCAATCAAGACTCAAAAGCCACCACAAAACTATTCCATTGTTACCTGGCTGGTCATACTATTAGACTACTTTCTCATGACATCCAAAAAAATTCTCAGGACATTACCAAAAAGTTAAGAACAATTACCAGAAGTTGAAGATCGGAAGTTGCAGAGCAGGATCATCTGCATAACTTAGCTGCAGAAGATTTTCAGTCCTAAAGATGGCAAAGGCTACTCAGTAATCCCTTCTCCCTGTCAAAACTTCACTGCAATGCAACCCTGGCTGGAGTCAGACGGCGAGGTTGCCGAACGGCGCCCGGTGCGGGACGCCCTTGCGCCGGTGTGCAGGCTGCGGCGGCGGCGGTGGCGTCGAGGTCCGGTCGGCGGCATTGCGCGGCGGGGAGGAAGGGGGGGAGGAGGCGTTGCCGTCGTGGCGGCAGCCGGGGAACTTGCAGCTGAGCGAGCAGAAGCGGAAGGCCTCGAGCAGGCCGCGGCCGCAGCCGCACTGGTTGACGAAGCTCGAGGCGCTGCGGGCGTGCCTGAGCTGCGGGCCGCGCTCCCTGAGGAAGACGACGCGCGCGCCGTTGATGACGTAGGTCTGCACGCCGTCCACGTCCAGGAGGCCCCGGACGTCCGCCACGAGGAGCACGCTGCTGTAGGTGGAGCGGCGGACCCGGATGACGCGGTGGCCGCGGTGGCCCTGGTCGGCGCACAGCGAGCAGAGCGCGCCGGCGACGTCGGCGCAGTCGAGGCAGAACATGGCGCGCACGCCGCCGCGGCGCGAGTCGGGGTGCGTCTTGCACGGCGTGTAGAAGCGCGCCGACATCATGGGGCGCAGCCACCGGGGCCACCGCTCGCCGCTCGCGGACGCCGCCTGCTCCTGCTCCTCCACCTCCGCAGACTCCTCGTCCTCCTGCTCCTCCACCTCCGCAGACTTCTCGTCCTCCTCCTCCGGCTCAGGGCCGTCATCATCCTGCAGGCGACAACAGCAAGATCGGTCAGAGAGATCGCCCTCCTTGAAAATGGGAATCACCAGGGAATGGCCATGCACGCAACGTGTTCGTCCGTGGGAATCCGCCGAAGGAGGAGCAATTACGAACAGATTAACCACCCGGGCAGGATTTCATTCCGTTCATTTCGAACCAACGCAACCAAATGCGGCACTACCCACGCATGAAAAACCGCAAGAACGAAAATCGAACCCCTGGAAGGGGTGGGTGAGGGCAAGAGAGGGTTTTTGAAGGAGAGGGGGAAAACGCCCGTCTTTCCGAGATGGCGAGATCGATCTTCCGTCCATCGCCATTGCATTGCCCCCAGGATCCACCTACCGCTTTCGACACGAGCAATCGGCCCAATGCAGCAGTAACGCGCGGAAAAGGGAGGAGGAGGGTGGCAGATCAAGAAACGGTTTCGTTCTTTCCCGGAGGTGGGGCACGGGGAATCAAGAACGCGGAGCACAGGAGGGAGAGGAGCGGGCAAGAAATGGGGGATGGCGTAGAGTTTTACCAAGCTGCGGCGGTCCTTGGGGAGGAGCTCCTTGCAGGGGGAGTCGTGGTCGATCGCCATGGCGGCTGGGCGTGACACGCGCCGCGCGGCGAGGGCGGAGGAAAAGGTGGGGCGCCGCGGGGGGATCCAAGAGCCCGGCGGGTTGGTGGGTTGGGTGCGGGTGGACTCCGGAAGGAGAGGCGGATCGGCTGGCTCTGACTCGTGGAGGAAATGGTGGGCCGGGCTTGTATTGATGGGCTCGCACGAGAATGCGAGAATGGGAGGAGTCTCTCTTTCAAAGCATCATCGAAGCTTTTCTCAAACAAAGAAAAAACATCATCGGAGTTAGGATAATGCTGAAACAATGATTGGGTCGTCGTCCAAAAAGGGTTGGACGACGACCCCAAATCTAGTTATGCGCGTGTGGCCAGGAGTAGAGGTGGGCAACAACATGGTCACCGTTGCATAAAGGGGGGAAGCAAGAGCAACTCTAGCAGAGTCGTGTACGACCCCAATCGACATAATAACTCTCAATATTAAGAGCGACTCTAGTAGAGTCGTGTATGACCCTGATCGACATAATAATTGTTAATATAATGACTTTGTGCTAAAATGACACTCTAGCAGTCTCACCATATGGGTGTCGATCGGCATAGTTTATGAAGCTTGCTAAATAAACGACCTCGTAGCCTCCATATTTGAGGGTTGGGGAGGCCAACTTGGAGCTCGCTTCATATACCAACCGCGGCGTGGGAGAAAGTTCCAGCTTCTAATTCCTCGCGCCACAGTCGGGTTTGAAGCACGACACCGCTCACGCATCTCCATGTCCCAATTAATAACTGGTGAGTGGAGCAATGTGACCCGGGAGCCGTCGAGCCATGCCGTCAACCTCCTCCCCCCCCCCACCCCCTCCCAATTCCCAAGGCAGTCATTTGGATGGGCTCGCGGCTTCATCCCCGACTATAAAGCATGTCAGCCAAGTGTCCCCATCATAGAAGCTCTACCACCTCCCACCTCCTCCTCTCTCGGCAGCAATGTTGTCGTGCTGGAACACAACCTACTGGCTGAGCAAGGTGGCGAAGCAAAAGCAGCGTCAGGGAGCCGGGCCTCTTTGTCCAGGTGAAGGAGGAGGACGCTGTCCCCATCAATCCAGCCGCCCTCTCATCCGGGTGAATGACATCGTCTCTATAGTGGCATAGCTGAAGTTGGAGGAAAATCCTAAGGACCCGATCGACGTTGTGCTCGAGATCACCACCCTCTCATCTGGGTGAATGATGTCGTCTCTGTCGTGATATAGCCGAAGCCGTAGGCAAATCCTGAGGACTCAATCGATGTTGTCCTCGAGATCACCGCCCTCCAAGCTCGCAACGAGTCGCAAATCTTCTGTGAGTATGACTCCACACTCACCGACGAGGAGGATGAGCGGCAGCTCGCAACTGCCGCTCGTGAGTCTGATCCCTACGCCTAGATGGTGGCAACGCCGACGTGACAGACGTTGACGAAGGCGACGACTAGACGGCATCAACCATCTAGTAGCGTAGATAGCATAGGTAGCAATGTCGCTCGAATAGCGCTCTGTATCAGCAGTACATCACAGGTGACCGAAGTATCGAGGTACAATCAAAACTCGGCTTTGGAAACCTTGCATCGAATCGGTTGTCTTGGCAAGTAGTCTTGCTTCAGCAATTGGTTGCCTTGGCAAGTAGGCACGCCAAGTGAGGAGGCCATGGGGTGGCGTCGTGTCCATTCCAGCAGGGAGCAGGGCATACCATGCAGTAGCGGGGACATGAGAGGAGACGTCGTGTGCGAAGAGGAAGGGAAGGGATTTATTGTAGCGACCTGACCCGAATGGATCAAGTCTCTGTGCTTAAGTGTCATCCTTGGATCGGTATGCTGACACACACAGTACTCGAGGATTTATAGCAGAGGTAAATCACATGTAAAAGTAACGTAAATACTATTACCTCAATCCAAAATAGCGGAAGCAACAAGGTTGTGGATTCCCATCAACACCAACGGCAAAGTTGTGTAGAATCGTAACCCTAACGTATCACTTAGTCGTCGTAAGAAACCTGCAACATGAGACATTGCAGCCCGAAACGGGTCAGTACATTGAATGTACTGGCAAATTCACACCATAAAGAAAATGATGAACAATGGCTATCACTATATGCATATATGGCTGGTGGAAAAGCTCTATGGTTATAATGTTTTTGCGAAAAGCCAATTTTCCCCTACTGCAAAGGAATAAATTTATTTAACTATCATGGTGGTTGTTAATCATTGAGAATGGTTGACAGCATTCTCAATCTCAATTAAGTAACATCATTAAACCCAACAATATTCATTTAAAGTAACATGATGAGATCAACAGGATAATCCAAGAACTAGATACTCAAGATGTCCATAATCGGGGACACGGCTAATCATGATTAGTTTATACACTCTGCAGAGGTTTGCGCACTTTTCCCCACAAGACTCGATCGCCTTCGTTGGATTTCTCGCACTACATGGTGTTTGAGAAACGGATGACCGAGACATAGTCTTTCAGAAGCGCTAGCACCTTACGATCGGGTAGACCGTACCACCTACATCCCCTACATCTGCTAGTCTACCACTGTAAGAGTTTGCACAACTTAATCAACTATGCCAGAGCCCATAATGGCTTGTGGCTGCACACGGAAGTTTCTAGTATGAATAATCTCATGATCCCTTTGGGCCTGGGTGGCGGTCCAAAATAAAAACAGGCAAGTCCTGGAATACCCAGGTGCCTCAATCCACCCAGATGTGTGTTAGGTTGCCACCTTAGATAAACCCTTAATTAACAATCTCACATCTGTCATGGATATCACTCATCCAATCCACGTCTACTAGCATAGCATGGCATAATAAGTAAACGTAGAAGTAACTCCCAAAGGTTTGATAATAAACAGGTAATAGGTACTACCTCATCTACTTCCCATCCCATAATTTAATTAGATCCTAATCATGCAATGTGTGAGGATTGATCTAATGCAATAAAACTGGGTTGTAGAAAAGGGTATGATCAAAGTGTTACTTGCCTGCAATGTTGATGAAGATGATTCGCACTCAAAACTCTTGATCGTAAGCAAGCGATAGTAACCACACATAAGCAATCACTCAAAGATCAGAAAGAACGAAGAAGACAATTCGGAAAACATCAAAACCAAGCAAATAGCTCTTGCAACATAAAACTATTTCTAACAGTACCAAAATTATGTGAATTTGGCCTTATTAGAAGGTTTAGGTCAAGAGCTTCGATTTGCAAAAAGAATCAACTCAAACGGAGCTACGAAACTCAAGTTACGATCAAACGAAGTTTGAATTCAGATCTGATCTAATTCAAATTTTAAACTTTTCAAAAACATGTTTGAGTTGGATTAATGGATAGAGGGGTTCATAACGAAGACGTGAGCGTTGGTTTCGTTGGATTTGAACTAACGAGCAAAAAGTTATAGTCGTTTGAAATAGAGGGACTAATCTGTAAATAAAATACTATGGATAGGTCCCTGGCCGAAATTAAAACAGAAAAATAAAAAGACTAAGTAGCGAACGTTCGCTACGAAAACCTAACGAACGAAAACGTTCGCTGAAACTACCTAAACAGAAAACGTTCATTGAATCGATCAAAAAAACTAAACCATTTTTTTAAACAAAACCGTGAAAACCAGCGGACCGGGGCAATGATTTTTTTTTTAAAAAAACCGGCGCAGATCGGGTTAGGGTTTACCCGAACTCCGGTGAGGACGGGCAGACGGCGGCGGCGGCTCCGGCGAACTCGGGGACGGTGGCCCCGAGGTCGGCGGCGAGGGGCGGAGATGGCGGCAAGGGGCGGAGGTGGTGGTGGTGGCGGAGCATCGGCTTCGACGGCGGAGTTTGTCGGCGGCAGCGGCGGCTTCGCGATGCGGGCGGCGGCGCGAGAGGAGAGAGAGGGGCGGCGGGGCCGGCGCATTTATAGGAGGCGGGGCCTCGGGTGCGTGGAGGAGGGGGCAGGAGGAGCCCGGCCTCGGCACGGACGCCAAGGTCGGCGGCGGCATCGTGGCGGCTTGGGACTGCGTCCCGAGCTCGGGGACGAGCGGTGGGCCGGCTCGGCCGTGGCCTGGCTGGGATCTGGGCCGGCCCAGTTCGTGGGAAGTTATTTATTTTAAAAAAAACATTTTCGAGAAAACAAAAAGAATAGAATATACCACCAAAATAAAAAAATATACTATAGGCATATAATATATCAAAATTTTCAGAAAAAGATTTTCTACACGGTGAACATTTTTCTAGCATTAAATAAAATACACACAAAATCAGATAATTCAAAGAGTGCTACTGGTCTATTAAAATCCAACAAAAATCATTTTAAAAATACCAAAATGATTTCAAATAATTTTTTCTCCAATTTTCTAATGTAGGGAATCATGTTACGCTATTTTCCATGTATTTTTTTATTTTGGAGAAAAATAATTTGAATAAAACTCAAATAAATCCAAATTGAAAATAAATTCAAAAGAACTTTGAATTTAATTCTTTGAAACTCCCAACTCATATTTCATATAATTTGAAGAAGTCATTTTATCTTCTCTCGTGAAAATCATTGAGTTGCATAAAGTTTCAGAATTGAAAATATTTTCAAATGAAATTCAAATATTTTCAACACCCCTTGTCATTTAAATAAATGGAAGAAGTCATGTCATCTTCTCTCCAGGGTTTTGTGGTGAAAAGAATTTGAATTCATGGAGATCATAAAATGCAAAAATGAAAGTTTGGGAAAGTCCTTTTATTCCCTCTCATTTAACTTTCAAAAGTTTCAAATTCACTCACTTTCAGTCAATCAATCAAACAATCCATCCAATCTATCTATTTATTATAACATTCCAAAATTTAGAATTTTGGGATGTTACATTTATTCTTTCCTAAAACCGTTCACAACCGCTTAAAAATGAGGTAGGCAGGCTGCCACACCTATGTAAATTCTTTGATGTAACTAGAACAATGCTCGTGCGTTGCAACGGGATATAAATATTCTAGTATGTTAGCTTGTGATTTACCTGTTAATAATAATGCGATTTTGTAAATAAATGTTCATCAAATTTTAACCATGATTACGTTATATTTTGATTAGAAGTTTAGTAAGTAAATTAAAGTGAAATTGACTCAGAAGGTAAGTAATTAAGATAATTGATTATCATATACATGAAAGGTTGGAGGAATGGATGGTGAGAAGAAAGATGAAATGAGAACCTTATATTTTTTAAGCATTTTTTTTGAGTGGTGCGTTCTTTTTAAGTAGTAGAGATTTACCTACTGGTTGACAAGGCCTTTGGTTGGAAGAAAGTTTAGGCCCAGGCCCACACCGTGAAACTCGGGCGTGGGGGTGGGGGGCTGAATACTTTATTAGAAAGAAAAGAATGTAAGATTACGTAGGTCTAGCATTATTGCAGCAAATAGGGTTTGGCTAGATGCGGTTAGCTCCTCGAGACAAAAAATCTAGAGGAGCCAATTTTAGGGCTTGTTCGGTTAAGAGTTTTGTAGAGGATTGGAGTGAATTGGGGAGGATTAAATCCCCAATAAGCTAAAATCCATCTCAATCCCGTCCAAACCTCCCCAATCCTCTACAGGAGAGATTTAACCAAACATAGCCTTAAGGAATCAGCTAGAAACGTGGTAGTAATAATATCTCGCCTTGCAAATGTACTGGTTTCTTGGGGGTGAAGCTAGCAAGCACATGATGCGCCTGCCATTCCTGGCAAGCCATATGACCCTACACTACACGCTGCGTCCTTGTGTTGACAGACTGCCGGACTGGCGAGAAACCTGAGACGCTGTTCATCTCATCTCCGGTGTCAAACAGGGAGGCGGGACCGGTTTAACAAGCAGCGGCACAGACGGGAGCATCACAGTGACCCAGTAAGTAACTGCTCTTGCTGCAAGCACCTTGCCCATCATTCACGCTGCTATTCTCTTGGCCTCCCCTACGTTGCCTCCTCCGTAGGTTCATCATCCAGACTATCCGAGATGAGATGAGCTTATAGTTCACAAGGTTCTCTTCCTCTGGCATAATCACCATCAGTTCTTCACAATCTCATCTACCATGGATACTTCTTCGTCGAAGCACCATACCGGAATCCAGGCACGGACACCGCAGACCGTGGAAAATAAACGGGATAGATCAGTAAGGCAGCACAAGATACTTGGCATGGATCAGAAACAGGAAAGCACGCCGCTGTCAACTTCACCCCAGCGCTCACATGGCTCATACCAGCAGCCGCAAAACCATCAGAACTGATGGTAATGTCCAGCGACAAACTACGAGAAGAAAGAATTGCGCAAACCGTTTTAACCCGCACGCCATGCAGCGTGCGCCCCTCAGTTCCGATGCTGCTCGTGTTCCAACATGACAGCAAAGTGAGCACATTGCATTTCCCTGCAGGCAGGAGCTGGTTAAAGTGATAAAAGAATAAAAACGGTACAGTTACACAACAATCATGATCATCAGAAACAGAAATACTTCCTTCGTTCCTAAATACTTGTGTTTCGAGGCGTTTCACCAAGTGACTATATACGAAGCAAAATGAGTAAATCTACACTCTAAAATATATCTACATACATCCATATATACTCCCTCCATCCAAAAATAGTTGTCATCAAAATGGATAAAAAAGAATGTATCTAGAACTAAGATACATCTAGATACATCCTCTTTTATTCATTTTGATGACAAGTATTTCCGGACGAAGGGAGTAGTAGTTATTTGAAATGTCTAGAAAGACAAATATTTAGGAAACGGAGGGAGTACAATACAAAAGAAAGAGAAGCACAGCAAAAGGCACCAATTAACCAAAACTCCAGCAGGAGAGGGATCTGCTGAGTTGAGCATCATCAACATTACCATATTACAATCATCTGTCTGTGAGGTTTCTGCATAGCATAATAAAAACAGGATACATAAATAAATAACAAAGCCCTACCGACAAACCGCCTTTGTCGCCTCTAGCAAACCTACAGCCACTGCTGGCAACATCCAAAAAACAACTAAAATTAAGTATGACGACGGAGCTGCAGAAAAGAGTTAATCCCACGACAAAAGAAAGCCCTACGACGATATGGACAGGAAAGCCATTCGCTTTCCCTGCTGTTGTTTCAGTTCCTTCCATCCCAAGTTACAAAAACTAAATATGGTACAGGGAGAGAGCAAAAGAAAAGCATGCACTATTTGCCCGCCTAATGCTACTACTGGTGCCTGCTGCTGCTACCTGTTTCCTATGTCTTTCCAGGGGTGGTCGGCGTCCTTGCCCAGGAACTTCGAGCTCGAGCCGTACTGCGCCTTGAGGGCCGCCACCGGGTCCGACACGGGGCTCACGAGGATCCCAGCACCCCCGAGCCGCGCGGCTTTCCCGGGCTGCTGCTGCAGGAACCCTGAGATGAGCTCTATTCCGTTCCTCTTCTGCAGATCGGCATAGCTTTCCAGCCGCTTCGGATCTGATGGAAGCTGCTGCCGCAAAGGCTGTTGGTACTCTCCAAATACGCCCAGTGTGCCATTTTTAGCCGAGTAAAATGGCACGCTGGCCATTGATGATCTCTGGCATTTTGCCACCCTGAACAAAGATGACTCGGGCTGTGCTGTGCTCCCATCCAGGTGAGTGTAGCTCCTCACCACTCGCTCGTCCTGCCCAAAGTGGGCAGTATTTGTGGGCCTAGATGAATAAACCATGCGATCCATTCCGCTGCCCAACAATCCTGCTGCTGTCGTTGGCGGGGGAGGCTTGCTTCTCGTTACATTCGATGATGAGCCAGAACTTTGCAAGGATGATTGATGGCTCAGAATTTTCCCAAATAACTTGACATCACCAGGGCGCTTCACCTGATCACAACTCTCAGTGCTTGCCTTGTGGGAACAGGGCTTCAACTGGCCTTCCCGTAATTCTTTGCTGCTCCCATTCATCAGAAACCCAGCAGATGTGCTTGAGAGACCTGAGCTGCCCGACCTGCCATTCTGGTATTTCGTTATTGTGAACTGATCCGGATGAGAAATTCCCACACTGCCACTTACAGTGCTATCAGAAAAAGCAGGTATATCAACTGCCAGATGATGATTCCGTCTGTGCTGTAAGTATCCATCAATATTGCGGAACAGAACATCATGCTGGCTCCGAGATTGTTCATTAAATACTGGGAACTTGTTCATGTCCTTGGGCCCTGGAGTATTGCTGACTCTGTTGGCATGATCACCAAAATTTGGTGAAGTTATGGAGGCTATGCCCTCAAAACGAATTGAGGTAGGATCAGGAAGGTCAGAACTAAACTGAACAGGCATCAAATCCTTTGGAGTAAGAGGGGTAACCTGTGATTTTGGCTTTGCTGGGAGCAGATCTGTTGGCACGCTTTGCTGATAACTCGAAGTAAATGCAGGCCTAATACAGGAAACACCGGCCATGTCCGAGAAATGGGTGACATTTTCCTTGCTGCCACTTTCTCCAGGTAAGCAAACAGAGGGAGTCGAATTTCCAGCTTTCACGTGTGCACTCTCAGGTGCATGTTCTGAAGGTCCTTCGATACTGGATACCTTACTACAGTGTTCCCCAGGTAAAGCAAACAGAGAGGGTCAAATTTCCAGCCTTCATGTGTGCACTCAAGGGTGCTTGTTGAGAAGGTCCTTCCACACTAGATTCCTTGGTGCAAATCCCTTCATACACCTTGCTCGACTGGATGACTCCAGGTAAGAAAACCGGGGTGGTTAAATTTCCAGCGCTGATGGGTGCACCACTCTCGGGAGCATGTTCCCTGCTGGATACCTGAGTGCAAATCATTTCAGACACCTTGCTCGGCTCAATAACTTCAACATTGTGCAGACTGGAGCTGATTTCCAGGTGTGCTCCCACAGGCAGCTCAGTTGAAGAGGCCATGGCTCCGTTGCCATGCGCACTCACTTGGTTACTGTGCTCTCTGTTCTCCATACTCCCTGTGCTCTCAGAAGAATTGATATCGATAGGAGCACATGAAGGTGTCGATTCATGAGTGGCTTCACTTGACTGTCTATGATCAACAGGAATGTTACAATTATTAGTATCCTCTGCCTTGATCTCACCTTCCTCAAATGTTAGGTCCACAATATCTGGCCCATCTGATCTATCAGTTTCTGACTGTTTAAAGGCGATACCAGATAGAAGATGCCCCTGAAGGGTTTTATCAGCAGAAGGACAAACTTCCATCTCCATTTCCACAGGAGACTGTGTGCTACAAATAGGAGAATCCATTTCAGCAGCACATGCCTCGTCAGTATCACTCCTACCTCCACTGGCATCACCTGTCGGCAAACCAGCATCGGTAGTCTGCTGATAGATCAAATCCAAACCAAGTGAAATGCGAGCCTTGCTGAAAAATACCTTGCACTGCTCATATGACTTGCTCTTCACATACGAAGAAATTCGAGCAAAATCCTTCCCATGGTTATTCAGAGCCTCGATGAACAGTGACTTCTCATTGTCGTACCAATCAACTGAGTCAACTTCGCATTCCTGGTCTGAGAGATCGTCTTCCTCATCAAAGCTCTTGTCTGCCTCTGGAGTTGCTATAAGATACTCCATTCTTGTGGCACCTATCTTTTGGCCATGATCAGCAGAACTGGTAATGCATGAGCCCATTCCTTCAGGGGAGAGAGTTCCACATATACCTGCCAAGACATCAGCAGCTACAGATTCCCTCTCGTGCAGAGATACATTAGCAATGCCATCCTTATCCAAAGATCCTTTGGCCACAGCCGAAACATCAGACCTACAAGAAGTCCGAATGATAGACTTTGCAGTATCTTTCTCTACTCTGTTTGCATAATCAAGACCATGGGCAGCCACGACTGATGCAGCATTTCCAAGCATATCAAGAGATGCAGCATTCTCAGGATTCCATTTCTTTCCAGATTTTGTTCCTAGGTAATTGCCAGTGGGTTGTTGCTGCCGAAGATCCAGAAGTTTCTTCACTTCTCGGAAACTGTCAGATTTATGGTGCTTGTAGTAGAACTCAACACAATCAGCTGTTGTCTTGTGCTGTAGAAAATTGGAGATTTTAGAGAAATTCTTGCCAAATGAAGCAAGCATCTGCATAAAAACTTCCTTCTCTTCATGCGTCCATGGATTTATCACTGACCGCTCCTTCTCAACTGAAACAGGATCCTCAATCAAACCATTCTTGCTGACAAAGCTAGCACTTTCTTTCTCTTTTTCATCTATAATTAATGCTGGCATTTTCAAGTAATTTCTGCAACGCTTAAACTGAAATTCTGTAAACATCTTGTTTGCAACATCTGATATTTCTGTGGTAGGAAACGTACTCAGATTACCAGCTGTAAACGAAAAGAACACCAAGTCAAATAGGGCACAAATACAAATGGTATGAAATTGCATGCATACCATAGACACTCATAAGTAAATAACACAACAGTGGTGAGTAAATGCATAAGAGCGGCAAAGGCAGATAGAAGTAAGACAAGATAGTTGCAAACAAAAGTATATTCAAAGGCACACCAAAGACATGCAAAGGCAGTGCAAAGAGAAAAGAAAGCAGAACATTGGAAAACTTGTACAACATATCCCTTTATGTCTATCATCATGCCATAAAGTATCAATCTGAATTCACTAAGTCATCCTTTATACAGACATTAAGGCAATACAAACATTAAGGCAATAAGGCCTACTGCAGTAACTTCGTAGGAGGTAGCCAAAAGTATAATATGTTCTAAAACCAACTTATCCATGTGTAGATATCAAGGGGGGAAAAGGCTAAAGTATATGATCTAAATCCAACTCATCCATGTGTAGATTTCAAGAAATTATTCCATACATAGTAGATTTGCAATTTTGTATATCTGATAAAGACAAAATGGCGGGTACTAGTGACATTTTGATGACAGCTGGTGTCATCGGTTTCTAGGAATGACTCTTTTCCAAGAATTCCCATACGTCCAAGGGACTAAATCTGTGACATATTATCAAATATCATCGTCCACAACTTTTTATGCACGAATTGCTTTTCTTTGAAGTGCCACAGAAAAATGTGTGGCAGCTTCAACAAACAGGAAGGCAGGGTATATATTAGCATAATACCAAAACATTCAGAGGATGTTCCCTTATAACTTAAATATCATAGCACATTTATTTGATTGACGGCTAAACGCCACACAGAACTTTTGAAAGGTAAAAAAGCACCGTTGAAACTATATTTTCTACAAGTAAATAATGTGATAATATATACTTTGAGTAAGTAGAGGGAAATACTGACCAGGCATGCCCAATCGAGAGCGATTAGACGAGCGTTGCCTCTGAGATCCACTCTGTGATGCACGGTTGCTCTGATCAGTGCGTTTATTAGACTTTGGGCGCTGCTTTCTTACAGAGAGGAGCCGCACATCCTCTTTCCACAGGTGTCGCAGCACCTTGAACTTGAAGGTAAGTGCTTGCTCTTTGAATCTTAGTCTATTTTTATGTATGCCAAGCTTCTTTCTGACACTCAGGTCATTCTTCATTTCACTGGATAAACCAAGACATGGTTGACCATAAGGCAAAGGTTTGAAAACCAGTTCATTAAATTCTTTTGCTATATCATTGTTCACAGCAATAATTGAAGGGATTAAGTTATGGCTGTCGATATGCTGTGAGCACTGCCTGGTTGACAAGGCATTGCTGCCATCAGCTTTCATGGAACTAACATTATCATGGGACAAACCAGGCTCCGGCGTCAGACAGTGGGCATCAATTTCAGACCCAGTTCCTTCAGAAGGCTTCAATGGGGCCACATCTGCAGCTACAGCAACCTGAGCTTCAGCAACAACTCCAGGACATGCAACACTCTCCCCCGATGAGACTGCTGTTACACTGCGAACAGGAGCTGTTACAACATCCATCAAGTCTACACCGTTAGCATCAGCTTCCTGCCCCACAGAAAGCTTGCAAGGAGTGAGCACCCCTTGTTCTTTAGGGGAAGATGATGTTCCACAGATCTCAGGCATGGCTAGAACTTTTGATGTCTCAGGCTTGGCTAGAACTTTTGATGTCGCAGGCTTGGCTAGAGTTTTTGATGTCCCACTAGAAGGTGAAGGATTTTGTGCATCTTCAAGAGCCTTGTTTTCCGATTCAGTACTCACTGATTTAAGTTCACATTCCAATAAATCAATCTCAAGCTCGGTCTTCTCAAGCTCCCTGGCTATGTTTTCTTTCAGTAGCAATAACTTACTACTATTTGTCAGTCTTCTCGAATCCCCAGAACAAGAATCTTCATGTTGAAGTAGTTCAGCAAGGACATTGGCAAGGGAGCCAATGCGATCACCATCAAGTTGACCTAACTTAATGGGGATTTCATCGTTGTAAGCCTGGACCTCCGCCCCGGGGATATCTTTATTGGAAACTGTGACTGTATTTGTCGTCAGTTCACAGGATTTATCTTCAGGCACTGCAGTTAAACGTGAAGGTAACAGTCAGTTTTCAAGACATTTGATGTGCATGGTCTCTCCCGGCTCAGTTCCATTATAAAAATGAACAAAGTGTCTTAGCGTAGCATGACAAAATGAAGATGCTGAGGACCAGCAACTAATGTACTGCCGCAACAATATAAATCTAACAGGAAGGTGTCTATTAGTGGATTGAACAGACATACTGTGGATATGGTGAATGCAAAACCAAGGGTAAAAGATGTATAGTGGAGGACCATTTGTTTTGTGTGTGTGTGTGTGTGGGGGGGGGGGGGGGGATCGAGCAAGATGAATGAAGTACAAATGCTATCTCATTTATGAAGTTCAAGCAGAGCATTGTTTTCAAATAAACTATACTTTTTTCATTCATTCCTAATAGAACTGATTCAGCAACAGCATGTTGACCTAGATTAAAACAGGAATTATTCACATGGAAAACAACTGGGATAAACCAAGGAAAAGGTCAAAACGGGTTGCATACCAGGAGAACTAGATGGAGGTGCAGATGGTGCTGCCGGTGCAGCCACTGGAGATGCGCAAAGTGCAGGTGCAGGTGGTGGTGCAGCCGGTGCTGCCACTGGAGATGCACAAAGTGCAGGTGCAGGTGCGCCATCAACTTCCTTCTGTTCAACGCCGCCTGGGCTCCCTTCAGCAACAGGTTCAGCAGATTCTGAAGAACCAGGCACCTTCTGCTTCTCATATTTGGCCAAGCCTTGCCCCCATCCAAGCCGGGGCTTCTTCCTGGGTGTCTCCTCCTCAGCCGACTGTGAATCTGCCACAGCCGCAGACTGCGATGGGGCGTTCTTCTCTGAAGCCGCCCCTGCAGTAGCGCTCTGACGAGCTGACAAAGGTCCAGCACCAGCTGCGTCTGCAGCGTCAGATCTGCTCTCCCTCCGGCGCAGCGGCCGCCAAGGAGTCGCACGGGGTTGGTGGTCTCTATCCTCCCTGTCAGCCCTATCACTGGGAGGGTCGTAACAGATCGGCACAGCAACTGACCTCAGAGGAGACCTCCTCAAGGGTGGGGGAGGCGGGGGCTCCTGGTGGCCTCTTGGGAAGTCGCCTCCATAGCTCCTAAACGGAGACCTCCGGTAGGATCCCCGCAAGTCACGGCCGTCCCTCCGGCCGCCGCCGCCACCATAGCGGCTGAAACCCTTATAGCCGGCGGGAGGGTCCTCCTCCAGCCAGTAGCGGTCGGAGCGCGAGGGCGTGTAGCCCAGCGGCTCGTCGGGGTAGGAGCGGTCATAGGCGCCGGCGCCCTGCCTGTAATAGCCCTCTGAAACAGCAGAAAGGGTGGGGGGGAATCAGCGGGGCAGGAGGAGAAGCGTTGCAGCACGGCAGCGGAGGTGGCGGCCGCATCAGATCTGAGGGCCTGGGAGGCGGAAACCTACCTGAGGAGGCCGAAGACGCGGTCCTGCGGGGCGAGGGCCGGGCGTGGTCGCGCAGGGGCGGCGGCGGCGGCGGCGGGTGGTACGGGGAATCCCTCCAGCGCGGCGTGGCGGGGGGCGCCGGCAGGAGGGGGTCCCCGGCGGCCACGTCGTGCCTGCGGCCGTCCCTGTAGAGGAACTCCCTCCGATCCGGCGGAGGCGGAGGCATCCACGGCGTCGTTGCGGTCGTCGTCCCAGCGGCGCGTATCCCCAGCTCCGGCGGGCGCCGCAAATCACATACGCGCGGCCGAACCAAGTCCACAGCGTCGCCGGCCTCCTATCCAGGAGCAACCTACAGGGGAGCGGGCACACAGGTCAGGAAAAAAGAAACCCCTGGCCGGAGACGGCCGGCGGCAGGCGGATTCAGAGGCGTGCGACTTACAATCCCGGCGGAGGCGGCGGCCAGCGGGCACAGGAGGTCACAGGGCGTCGGTCCCCGGAGGAGGAGCGCCACGCGGAGGCTCCAGGAACGGGGCGGGGAAGGCCGTCGAGGGCCGCCCACCGGTGTGGAGGCGGCGGAGGGAGATGCGAACCGTAGCGGAGGCCCGGCGCCCAGGGTCCCACGAGCAGGGAGGCGTGGGCGGGCGAGCGGGCGGGGCAGGGTGTGATCTGCGGGGGCGGGCCGGAGGAGGCGCGGCGGTGGCGGAGGCGGGCGGGGGAGGGAGAGGGAGAGAGGGGAGGAGGTGGGGGGAAGAAAGAGAGACGAGAGAAAGAGAGAGAGGCGGAAGGGAAGGGAAGGGAACGGAGGCTGTGGCAACGTGAGCCGATAAAGCGGACGCAGCCGGGACTTAACCCCATTTGATTCGCACCCCCCTCGCGTCCGCGTGCCCCACCCCGCCCCGCCCTACCCCGGAGACTGAGAGGGGGTGGAAAGAAAAAACAAATCTTTTTTGCCCCAGACCAAGAAAATCTTTTTTATCGGCTTGCTCCACTAATTTATTGCACGGGGGAGGGGGAGAAAAAAAAGGCGAAAAGGAAAGGATAAACGAGAGAGAGAGAGAGAGAGCGGGAGGCAGTCTGCGACGCAAGCAACTGGCCGGGGTTACCTCGCCGGCCCCTGCCCTGCCGCGGGATTTACGGGCGCTGCCACCGGCCCCGCGTGGGCCCGCGCTGGCAGCGGCCCTGACCGCCCCGGACGGGCTCCCACCGCACCGCTGGCGCAGCAGTCCGGATCGGGGACGACGCCATCGGCATCGGCATCGGCATCTCTCCCGACCGACGACGACGGTGAAGGCCATCGCCGGCGACGAGCGAGCGATCCGGGTCCCCCGCCGGCGAGGCCGCGGCCGATCTCCGCATGCATTAAGGAGCGAGCGAGCCGGAGTAGATCGATCGGAGCTGAGGGGGGGGGGAGGGCGAGCCGGAGCAGATCGATCGGAGCTGAGGGGAGTAGCAGGCGGTCGATGGATGGATGGATGGAGTCTGGTCTGGTTAGGCAGCGGCGGTGGTGAAGCTCGGCGGGGGAGAGGCCATGTTTACCGAGAAATTTCCACCGCCGTGACAGGGGAGGAGCGGGATCAGGGTGAATCTGGGCGCTCCGTCGGGCGACGGACGGCCAGGATGAGGCCCCTGGCAGGGGGAGAAAGGAACAAGCCCGGGGCCGGTTGGGGTGGCGTAGCAAAGCGATCGATGGGATATTTGGTAACGGAGGCGGTCCGGGGGTAGGTTCTGACGACGGATCGGGCTTTGCGGCGGAGATTGGGAGGGAAAAAAAAATTGGTTGGTGGCCGCTCATGGACGTGGCTTCCGTGGGCCCCGCCGCTCTGATGGCTTGTTTACTCGCTCGCTCGGCGCCCTGAACGTTCTACTGCTCGTTCCAAATAGTAATATTCGCATTTTCCTGAAAATTATTCTCGCGGGGTTGTTTGAGAGTACTGGCTTGCCTAAGGGAATTTTGTCACACTTTTCATGTCTATGACATATGGGTATCATATATTAACTAAGAAGAGGGAAAGAGCCCCTTCGTCAATGGTTTATGAGGTATGGTTACAAAGTGAATCGCACCTCACTCCATGCTCTAAAAACTATAGGACTACTCGCCCTGCGCCCATTGTATTGCTGCCTACGAAGCGAGCATCCAATGGTCCCTCTCCTCGCAGCAGTCCCGCTTATATCGCCATACTTTGCACTCACTCGTAATCCGACGGGGTACCTCTCGCAGGCATGGCGATCCCCCGTCAAACACAAATGGCGCTTCGATGCTTCCATGGCTCCCACATGGCCAGTAGACATACGATGCGCACCATCTTCGTGCGGCGTCCCTGTTGTCCGTGCCTAGCACACCTTTTTGAGAGTGATTCCCCCACACGCGGATCGCCTCCTGGCCCATAGATCCCGTGCAAATACGCAATGCAGGTGTAGATGGTCAATTGTCTCCTCATGTCATCGGTTCTTGGTCGCAGGACAAGCAAAGAACCGTCATCTTAATGGGGCTCGCGATTTCCATGTGAATTCGGCAGTTGGTCATAGTCCATTATTGTGATAGATATTTGTGATTTTTGCAATACAAAGCAAGAAATACGAGTCGAGACGAGTTGGCGGGGTGCTGACTCGAGTAATTGTGGTGGACAGTATGGCGGTAAAGGCGACAACGCGTCGTTGCCACATGCCCATCGACAATGGTGGTGGCTAGGGGAGATGCGGCTAGATGGGTGCTGGACAAGTGAGCTCATTCTGGAGTTAGGGTTCCATGAGCATGGCCTTATCCTCTTGGCCCAAACACCGGACAGTGTGCCCCTCTTACAAAAGGAAGTTGCTCAGCGCAAAAATCTCGATTGGTTAGGTTAGTCATTGGCTAATTGAGTAGTCGATCGGCTACCTCTATGAGTCGAGTCGAGACACCTAGTCGACAATCATGTTACGATTGGATGACTGTAACATAACTACTATTGACTAGCTGCTCGACACATAATCCATGCTGCAAGGTCTCAGTAATTATTCTAGTGTGATGGAAACTTGAATGTGCATAATATGAAAGTAGTATGATTACCTATACTTGTTCAACTATTTGAGTTATAAAAAGATAGGGTTTTGTGCGTCTTCTTGTGCCAAAAGTTAGTGTGAAGGTTGAGCGTATCTGTATGTTTTCTAGGTTTGTCTTGATCACTTGGAGACTCCAATTATAACTCACCCATTTATCACTTAGCATGTGTAAGTTGTTTCTACTTTGTCTTTCATGAAAACATGGCTCCTGGTTGAATTATTTGTGGAAGTCTATGTTGGACATTTTTTTTGCAACATAGGCAATTTATTTATGTCATATGAAGATTACAGGTTGCAACATACTTTCCCGCTTCAAAACCTAAAGCCTATATATTTAGTCTGAAGATAAACTTTATAACATATGATCAAGTTTGAAGAAAATATGTCAACGTTTGCAATATCAAATCAGTACTGGTAAATCTGTCCATCGTCAAATGTTTTTATATTGTATTTTTTTGTCATTGGTGAGGTTGGCTTCACTCATAAATCGGTTAAAGTGTATGCATACCTTTGTCTTGCGTTAATCCACCTGAACTTGATGGCAGCATCAATCTTTGCTCCAAGTTGGAAGCCTTCTTCAGGTCACAATCGAACACCTTCAGTTTTGTCCATTCATCTAACAATATGGAAAGCCTTTTCATTTAAGCCCTTCTCCGTTTGGCCATTATCACAAAATGTATGCGTGCTTCAAGCCTATATTTTATCAAGGTGAATATCTTGAATTTCCTCTTCGCAACCTCGGTGACATTTTTCCAGATAATGTGGTTCTCACATGGGTGATTGAAATCATCCTTTCTACGCAAGTCAATGGGTGGTACCTGACCTTCAACAACATTTTGTACATATGTTGAGTTAGTTCAGAGAGCATAACTAAAATTTGTTTACACCTATAGATTGCTTGGTCTCATGTGACACATTAGTGCTTACCAATCTTGAATGATCAACCATTGTCCTCTTAAGCCCTACCTGGATCTCCTAAGAGCCAATTAATTTTTCTTCTTGAAACACCTGACAAATCCTTGATTGTCAATATATAAACTCATAAACTCAAACTTCACATTCCTTGAAGATATTTAGTCATTCACTTGTTTTCTATTGCTTAAGTTCTTGTTTTTTTTTCACATCTCGGCTCATGATCTCTCCAATCATGACCATCTTTCAGTCATACATTGTATTTTGTTCAAGTTATTTTTAATATTCCCTATAATTTCACCTTCATCATATTTCATTCATCCAGTTAACTCAATCTTGGTATTTTGCATTTCACTCCATGTGTTTATTCTTGATCATAATAAACTTATCTCTCCACTTTAGTGACATTGATACATACATAGACCTAATAATGTTCATCTCTTAAATCCATATGATATTCTTCATGGATTACCTATATAAACATAACTTTGTATATGACTCAACAAAATACTAGTCAACAAAAATTGCTATTCATTATGTAAACTACTAGTAATGTCGAGATGCGCTATTAAATCCCCTAATTAGGTTTCAATGGTTGACAAAACACAAGCATATCTCCCCAAGAGCACGCCAAAAGAACATTCAAAGTTCACCTTGGTCGTTGTGCTCCATGTATTCCTTCACTTATGGGAGCTTCCACTCGGGAGGTTTGTAGACCACAAGGTCTAAAGCATAACCCACCCCCTCCATCGACCTCTTGACATAGCAACCATGCTGGGGAGCCTCGACTAAGTGGTAGGTGGGGCGTTTGTCACTAGATTTTGAGTGTGTTTTGGAAGATCAATTAGGTCGATATGCCACTTGCCTGAACTCCCATGTGTGACCCATGTCAGACCGACTAGGAAAGTTTTTTGGATGGGTGAATCATTAATGGAGAGGGAGCAATCTGTCATTAAGGTAGCAGAGGGAGCGCTCTTTCATGTGACATTGCAAAGCTTGGAGATGTGAAATGTAGGAGATAAGAAACGAGCAAACAATTAGAATTGGTGCAATAAGACACATCTAGATAGTTTACACCATCGTATAATTTGGATGTGAGATGGTAAGTACATTAATGTTTGGAAAAGATGTATAGTAAATCAAGTTGTCACACACCCGATGAAAGTTGCTTTCGAAAATGAGGTAAATAAGTCATTTCCCAAAAATAACAAGTGTGACCAAACAGTAACACCATATCAGAACTAACAAATAAATGAAAAGGTGATCAATATGTAGAAAGTGTGGTACAAGGACATGCAACACATGAGTTTTTTTACCACGATGAGAAAAGGTAAAAATAACTGAATTGCTAGCTTCTAGAGTACTTCACATGTGTCCAAGAACAGACTGTCACTCATGCATGGTTACAAGGAAAAGGTCTTAGCAACTTTCTTTTGTGAGTAAGGATGATACGTCAGATTTGTCGCATACAATGGGAGATATATCACACAGTGAACATGTTCGCCAATGTCTTAGATCAATAAAATACATTTTAATGGCATGACTTGATAACTCTACTACGCCTACTTCGTCAAAGAAGTTTTGGTCATGTGGGTACACAATATGGAAATGATTCTCACTTTTTAGTTTAAAAGCCAGTTATGATGATTTTCAGATCCCCTAAACTTCCCATGCATAAAAGAAACAAAAACAAATATTCACATTAGCTCATTTTAGTCATTGTGATCCATGTATGCCCTCACTCAAGAACATTCCACTTCAGACGATTTGCCTACAAGATTTGTAGCATGACTCCACACCCCCTCTACCGACCTCTTGATGTAGCAATCATGGTGGGGAGGCTCGAGTAAGTGGTGGTTTGGTTGTTTGTCGCTAGATCTAGAGAGTGTTTTAGAAGCTCAATCTTGGCCGCCACTTGCCTGGACTCTTGTGAAACCGACATGACCCATGTCGGAAGGGCGCCTACCCCGCCATGGAATTTTTGCGTAGGGAAGCCTCATTAGGATGGAGAGGGGGCGGAGGAGGATTGCTCTTTTATGTGACAAGGTGGAGATTGGGATGCGAAAGGAAAGAGATAAGAAACAGAAAAGGATAAGCGGCACGACGAGACACATCTAGATGTTATACACCATTATGTAATACAGCTGTCGGTTGGTAGGTACATCAGTGTCTAGAAGGCGTGTATACTAAACCGAGTCGTTGGATGCCCAACGAAAGGTGCTTTCAAAACGAGTATGGAAAGGCATCTACCTTGGATTTTTTTGATAAATAAGAAGGTAATGATTAGTATACAGGATGTGGCACACAGACATAGAATACATGAGTGTCGTTCACACAAGAATAAAAATTAAAATCAATCAAATTGCTAGCTTGTACAAGGCTCTTCACATATGTCCTAGATAGTGAAGGTTGATACGACTCCAGTGTATCTATAATATTTGATTGTTTCATGCTATTATATTATTATTATTTATATGCTTTATATGTCATTTTATATTATTTTTATGGGCTAACCTACTAACTTAGTGCCAGTGCAAGTTCCTATTTTTTGCCTATTCTTTGTTTCACAGAAAAACCATACCAAACGAAGTCCAAACACGATGAAACTCTACGGTGATTTTTTTAGACTACAAGAGGTCCTAGAAGATTCGGCGAGCGACCAGAAGACGTACGAGGGAGCCACAAGCTCACATGACTCCCATGGAGGGGCCTATAAATTCCCTAATATTCCAAAATCCACAATGAAAGGATCAATATAGTTGACTAGAGGGGGGGTGAATAGGCAACTAACAATTTTTAGCTTTTCTTTAACAATTTAAACTTTGCATCAAAGTAGGTTGTCTAGATATGTAACTAGATGAGCAACCTATATGATGCAACAAAGATAGGAACACAAGCAAGCAAGAGATATATCACAAATAAGCTTGCATAAGTAAAGGCACGAGATAACCAACAGTGGAGCCGGTGGAGACGAGGATGTGTTACTGAAATTCCTTTCCTTTGAGGGGAAGTACGTCTCCGTTGGAGTGGTGTGGAGGCACAATGCTCCCCAAGAAGCCACTAGGGCCACCGTATTCTCCCCACGCCCTCACACAATGCGAGATGCCGTGATTCCACTATCGGTGCCCTTGGAGGCGGCGACCGAACCTTTACAAACTAGGTTGAGCAATCTCCACAACTCAATTGGAGGCTCCCAACGACACCACGAAGCTTCACCACAATGGACTATGGCTCCGCGGTGACCTCAACCGTCTAGGGTGCTCAAACACCCAAGAGTAATAAGATCCGTAATGGATTAGTGGGGGAATCAAATTTCTCTTGGTGGAAGTGTAGATCGGGGCCTTCTCAACCACTCCCAAGCAAATCAACAAGTTTGATTGGCTAGGGAGTGAGATCGGACGAAAATGGAGCTTGGAGCAACAATGAAGCTTAGGGTTGGAAGAGGTGGTCAACTAGAGGAAGAAGACACCCCTTTTATAGCTTAGGACAAAAATCCAACCATTATCCACCTACCAGCCCACGACCAGCGGTACTACCGCCCCAAACCAGCAGTACTTCTGCTCCTGACAAGCGGTACTACCGCAAGGCCATGCGGTACTACCGTGAGGAACCACGGTACTACCGCAACAGCAGCAGTAGCTAGGGTAAACCTGAAGCACAAGGGCTGAGGACGGTACTGCCGCAGGCGCAGTACTACCGCTCCCCCTTGCGGTACTACCGCAAGGCAGGAAACCCCTAGCCTGGGAAGAGCGCGGATAAAAATATATCCGTGCCTACTTCCGCTGAAAAATGGACGAAGCAAAAATCCGATACAGTACTACCACAGAGAAGCGGTACTACCGCCTGGCAGCCGAGCCAGGCCGCGCACGGTACTACCGCGCAAGGGATGCGGTACTACCGCGGTGGCGCGGATGTAAAAAATTACATCCGCCCCTACTACCGCGAAGGAGCGGTACTTGGCCTGGGGGTCACGGTACTACGGCTCTAGAGGAGCGGTACTACCGTGGGCACCTGCGGTACTACCGCGCCGAAGTACGGTACTACCGTGGGTGCCTGCGGTACTACCGCTCAATAAGGAGCAGTACTACCGCAAGCCCATCAACAGCAGCCAGGACAAGGTAAAGAGGATAAACGGAGGATGCTCCAAAGTGCCGGGGAAAGGAGGGGACAAGGAAGAAAACATGTACGTGAAGATTCCACCCAAACATAGTACTGCTTTCCTACGACTCAAATCCACCAAAAAGAAACGTAGAAAAAACGCCGTCTTCAACAGTCTTCGAGGGGCACCAAATCGTCTCGTGCCTAGCGATGAAACGTCTGGGAAACTCAAGGCACACGATTAGTCCGCAAAATCATTGTCATCAATCACCAAAACACCTTAGGGATAAACATGCCCTTACAATCTCCCCCTTTTTGGTGGATTGATGACAATACGGGATTTGCACAAAGGAAATAATATTAAGCAAACGCAAACCCCTCCTCTCTAGAATATAGACGGGCTCCTCCTAGATGTGTGCCAACTAGATGGGTGCTTTGGACTGCACGACACACATACTAAGATCAAAGCTCCCCTATATTATTGAGACAAGGCATATCTTGCAAAAGTAAGGCTAACACTAGACAAGATAGCAAATACGAGCATAACATAAGTAGCACAATCATAAGCTCACTAAGATAGAATAGAGGGAATATGTCTTACACCATATGAAAGATAAGTCTCAAAGGCGCAAACCAAACCAAAGCAAACGAGGTCCAAACGACAAAGCAAACACCAAACACGGCACGACTCGCAAGCACGCAAATCCCTACACTCTCTCCCCCTTTGGCATCGAGACGCCAAAAAGGCAGAGAGGACACCTACACACAAGGGGTGGCTCAGGCAGAGAAATCATCCCAATGCTCCTCGTGCTCCACGTCAGACTCAGCGGCGGGGACGGTCTCCTTGATGTCCTTCTCAGAACTAGTCCACTTGAAGCCTTGCTTCGCCATCCATTCAGACTCTGGCGTGATGGCATCCTCAGAACCACCAGAGACGTCCTCTCCAAAGAGCCTCATAACCTTCTTGTCGCGGCGGCGACTCTCCTTGAATGCCACATGAGTCCTGTACTGCCCCTTTGCTTGCATGCAGAAAAGAGTTTTCATCTTGTCCTTCAGCTTCTTGGCCCACGAGGGCTCAGAGGAAGGTTGGGAAGACCTAGCAGCACGGCCCTCAGCAACATCCTCTGCTCGAGCCTCCTCCTCATCAACACCCCTCCTTGCAGCAGACGCCTCAGCACGAGTAGTAGTGTTGGCCCAGTTGGGCTTGACGCGGAGACTGATGGACTCATGCCGAATCCAGTCTGGAGCAAGGAACTCATCACCAGGGTACAGCTTCTCCCAAGTCGTGGAGATCAATAGAAACAGGTATGGTCCATAGATAGGTACCTTGCGGGTGTACACCACAAACCGAAGCTCACACCACATGATGTGTGAGACATCAAGTGGCTGAGTCTGAGATGTACGAGCCTCCTCACACAGGAGCATCATGTCCACCAAATAGGAATGAACCTTGTCCTTGTCGCCAATGCGAGGGAACTGAGTGTTGCGGAAGATGCGATGCATGATATCCAGAAAAGAGTTCAGCACCCAAGTCAACTTGACATTGGGAATCACCTTCTCAACATAGAACGGCTGAAGCTTGTTCTTGCTAGCAGACTCAGAATTGGCGTGGGGGTGAACACCAACGGGTGTGTGGAGCCCGTCATTAGGAACGTGGAGCAGATTCATGAACTCCTTCCAGGTAGCAGACAACTAACGGCCATTGGTCATCCAGGTCATCCTCCGCTCATCCCCGGGGTGAAAGTGAACTGAGGCAAAGAACTAACAGATAAGCTCAGTGTCATAGTCAAGGTGGAAAGAGATCACATGTTCAATACCGAACTGCTCCACCAAATCCAGAGCTTCTCCAAAGTAGTCACAAAACCTGTCCTTCCTCAAGTGATTCATGTCTATCCACTTGACATCCACGTAGGTGTTTTGCTTATTCTTGATTACATCCAGATAAAGGAGAGCCTGCTGCTTGGTCCAAAACAACTCAGTGCCTTTGAAGATAGCATGAGCATTCACATAAGGGTTGATCTTCCGGAGTTCGATGTACTCAGTGAGGGGAATCTCGTCCATGCCCTTAGCAGGTTCCTTTTGCTTGCTGGCAGTGGTCTTGACATTGCGCTTGGGGGCATTGGAGCTCTCTGGTGCTTCATCTTGAGGATTGCGCAGTCGCTTGGAGCCAGTGTCACGACTGGGATTGGAACGGCGAGAGCCACCACCTAAGACACAAGAGAAAGCACACACAAAGAGCGAGAAGAATCAATGCAAAGACCACGGCAAAGCAAGGGAAACAGGTGGAAAGCATATGGGATAACTGCCACGAGGAAGATGGGACAACAACGGTAGTGCCGCCTGGTCATGTGGTACTAAAATTTTAGTACCGCTCCTAGTCGCGGTAGTACCATGTGAGGATACGGTAGTATCGTGGCTTGGAGCGGTAGTAAGACCTTAGTGCCACAGAACGTGCGGTAGTACCGCACCGAACGGGCGGTAGTATCGGACAAGCGGTAGTACCGCACCAGAAGCACGGTAGTACCGTACCGCGTCAGATCCAAACCTACTTTTGAATCTGACAAGACGCGCAAAACCACGGCGGAACTACGGTTGATCAAATCTACCACGGGACAATATATCAAGTATAATTTCTACGCAACACTACTCTCCTACAACCTTCTCTTGCAAAGACTTGGCCTAAAATCTCAAGAACACAAGCATCTCCCCAAAAACCTAGAGACAAGAGAACAAACTAGAAAGAGAGGGATTTGGGGAAAAACCTTGGTCCATGGCAAGAGGAAGTGGTGGGGAACGATCCCACCGGTCGGAATCCAAGGAGAGCAGCCGGAGATGGAGATCCAGCGAGGGACTCCGGCCCCGTTCTTGAGCGAGAGAGAGAGAGACGAAGTGGGGAAAACTGACGAATGGGTATGGGGGAGTTAGAACCCCCATGTTCCCGTCCTTATCCCCACGCGTCTCCTGCAGCCAAATATCCATACCAAAGCGGTAGTACCGCTCTCCTAGGCGGTAGTACCGCGCTGGGCCAGTAGTACCGTACTCTCCATGCACGGTAGTACCGTGGCAGGCCGCGATAGTATCGTGAGCTCAAGAAGAAGCCACTTCCAAACACAAGAAAAGAGAGGTCTTCGCAAGGAAACTTCAAACGAACAAGACACCTCACAACAAGCTCAAACACGAAGGGAAGAAGGGGCAAAATGACAACAAGAGACGACCACGAGACACAACATCTCTAAAGAGAGGGCAGTGGCTGGAGCCACCTATGTTTGAGTCAATTGGTATGGCACCGCGAAGAATTATCCTTGGGCCCATGACCAAAACTCGTCTTTGAAGCACAAGTACCATAAAAAATGGCTAATGTGAAATATTTGATCAATTTATGCATAATGGGGGGAGGGAGAGTTCATTGAGAGAACAACACTCCCCCTATGTCCATACCTACATATAAACAAGATAATAAGTTGAGTATGGTGGGGTGTGCAAGGGTTCAAACAACATTGCTCGAATCAATGATATTTAACTCATGCCTTAACTCGCGAAATCTTGCTTCATCCAACAACTTCGTGAAAATATCTGCAAGGTTATCATGAGTGTTGACGTAGTTGAGCTCGATCTCCCCTCGCCTAATGTGATCCCGAATGAAGTGATACCGAATCTCAATATGCTTCGTCTTGAAGTGTTGCACCGGGTTGAGAGAAATCTTGATGGCACTTCTATTATCACACCAAAGAGGCACTTTGTCACAAATGATACCGTAATCCTTTAAAGTTTACCTCATCCATAAGAGTTGTGCACAACAACTACCGGCCGCTACATACTCCACTTTGGTGGGCGAGAGAGACACACAACTTTGCTTTTTGGAAGACCAACTCACCAAAAAGCAACCAAGGAATTGGCACCCTCCGGAAGTGGACTTCCTATCCACTTTTTCTCCCGCCCAATCGGAGTCCGGATACCCTACAAGCTTGAAGTTTTATCCTCTTGGGTACCATAAGCCAAAGTTTGGGGTATGAGCCAAATATCGAAAGATTCGCTTGGCCGCCACATAGTGACTTTCCTTAGGTGCAGCTTGAAACCGTGCACATATTCCCACACTCAACATGATATCCGGTCTAGATGCACAAAGGTAAAGCAAGGATCCAATCATGGAGCGATATACCTTTTGATCCACCGCTTTACCATTGGGATCTATGTCAAGTTGGCACTTGGTGGGCATTGGAGTGGAAGCCGGCTTGACATCACTTAGCTTGAATCTCTTGAGCATGTCTTGAGTGTATTTAGCTTGGTTGATGAAGGTTCCTTCTCTTCTTTGCTTCACTTTGAACCCTAGAAAGAACTTCAACTCTCCCATGGAAGACATCTTGAACTTTGAGGTCATGAGAGCGGCGAATTCCTCATTGAAAGCTTTGTTAGGGGAACCAAAGATAATGTCATCAACATATAGTTGGCATACAAACAACTCCCCTTTGACCTTCTTAGTAAAAAGAGTGGGGTCGATTAGCCCAACTTCAAACCCACGATCTTGTAACAACTCGGTAAGGTGGTCATACCACGCACGTGGGGCTTTTTTAAGCCCATAGAGTGCCTTATTGAGTTGATACACATGATCGGGAAAGTAGGGATCCTCGAACCCGGGGGGTTGCTTAACATAGACCAACTCATTAATAGGACCATTAAGAAAATCACTCTTCACATCCATTTGTTGAAACTTAAAGTTGTGATGAGAAGCATAAGCAATCAACAAAAGAATGGATTCAAGGCGAGCAACGGGAGCAAAGGTTTCAACGTAGCCGATACCCTCGACTTGGGAGTAGCCTTGTGCCACCAATCTTGCCTTGATGCGAATGATGGTCCCATGAGCATCTTGCTTGTTCTTAAATATCCACTTGGTTCCAATGACATTGTGGTTCCCCGTTGGCCTTGGCACCAATCTCCACACCTTGTTGTACTCGAAGTTGTTGAGTTCTTCATGCATGGCATTAAGCCAATCCGGATCTTTGAGTGCTTCATATACCTTTTGGGGTTCAACACAAGAGACAAACACGTGATGTTCACAATAGTTTGCCAATTGTCTACGAGTGCTTACCCCCTTTTGAATGCTTCCAAGTACATTCTTCATGAGATGACCCTTGGTGGAGAGCTTGGAAGCAATCATGGCGGCACGACGCTCCAATTCCTCCTCGGTGGTGAGTTGAGGAGCGGTCACTTGATCATCTTGAGCGACGTCTTGAGCTTTTTCTTGATCTTGAACTTGCTCGGAGGAGAGAACTTGACCTTGGGCATCACTTGGTGTGTCAACACCGTCTTGAGCATGATCTTGCCCTTGGTCTTGTTCACGAGGATGAGGGCCTTCACTTTGTTCTTCGGAAGCGTGTGGGCCTTGGGTTGGTGATGGATCCACTTGAGTGGAGCATTGTCCTTCTCCTTCGGCCACAAGGGGTTCCTCAATGGGTAGGATAAAACCAACACCCATTATTCTTATGGCTTGAAGAGGAATTTCATCGCCTACATCACAAGTGCCACTTTGCTCCACTTGGGAGCCGTTATTCTCATCAAACTCCATGTTACACGTCTCCTCAATAAGTCACGTGGATTTATTGAGGACACAGTAAGCATGAGAGTTTGTAGCATAACCAACAAATATGCCCTCATAAGCTCTAGCCTCAAATTTAGACAACCAAACACCTTTCTTGAGAATGAAACACTTACACCCGAACACCGGAAAGTACTTAAGGTTGGGCTTGTTACCGGTGAGTATCCCATATGGAGTCTTGTTCAAGACCTTGCGGAGGTAGAGCAGATTGGATGCATGACACGCGGTGTTGATGGCTTCGGCCCAAAAGTTGTATGGAGACTTGAACTCTGCCATCATGGTCCTTGCCGCATCCATCAATGTCCGATTCTTCCTCTCCGCAACATCGTTTTGTTGAGGGGTGTAAGGTGCGGAATATTGATGCTTGATCCCCCCATCACTAAGAAACTCATCCAAGGTGTAGTTCTTGAACTCAGTGCCGTTGTCACTTCTTATTGTCAAGATCTTTGCATTGTGTTGACGTTGTGCTTCATTTGCAAAGTCAATGACGGTTTGTTGGGTCTCGCTCTTCCTCTTGAAGAAATACACCCAAGTATATCTTGAGTGGTCATCCACAATCACCAAGCAATACTTCCTACCCCCAAGACTATCAAAGGATGGAGGCCCAAAGAGATCCAAGTGAAAGAGCTCCAAAGGCCTCTTTGAGTAAATGATAGTCGTGGGAGGGTGAGCCTTCTCATGAAGCTTTCCTTCGATACAAGCACTGCAAGCACGATCTTTAGTAAAACTAACATTCGTTAGTCCACGGACATGGTCCCCCTTGAGAAGACTTTGCAAAGATCTCATATTGACATGGGCTAAACGGTGATGCCAAAGCCATCCCACATCAACTTTAGCCATTAGGCACGTCGCGGTCTTAGTGGGTCACCAAAAAGTTAATCACATATAGACCGTTCTCGACATGCCCAACAAAGGCTACTTTAAGAGTCTTGCTCCACAAGAGGGCCATGATATCAATATCAAAGAAAGTGGCAAAGCCCATGATTGCAAGTTGACGAACGGAAAGTAAATTGTATGCAAGGGACTCGACAAGCATGACCTTCTCGATCGTGAGATCATGAGAGATGACAACCTTGCCAAGTCCCAATACCTTAGAAGATGAGGCATCACCCCACTAGACATTGGTGGGCATAGATGGAATCTTGTGCACGTCCACCACCAAGTCCTTGCTTCCGGTCATATGATTTGTAGCTCCACTATCAAGCAACCATGATCCCCCATCGGAAGCAAACACCTACAAGAGATCAATGCTTGGTTTTAGGTACCCATTTTGTAATGGGTCCTTTGATGTTAGTAACAAGGGTGTTGGGAACCCAAATAGACCATTCAATGTACTCATGAGGAGAACCAACAAATTTGGCATAGACATGCCCATCACGAGCACGACATAACACATAAGAAGGATTAAAGTCGCCGGCTTTGTTGGGAGGGGTGACATTGCCCTTTTTGACACCGCCACCCTTCGCATTGTTCTTCTTCTCCTTGGAAGCACTCTCTCCCTCTTTCACAAACGTTTGCTTGAGAGGAGGAGGTCGTTTGGTCTTGTTTCCTTCTTATTGTTCTTGGGGTTGGGTGCGAACCCAATCCCCTCCTTGGCCACAACTCCCTTTTGATTTCTCAAAAGGTCGTTTAGGTTCTTCTCACCTTGTATTCATGACACAAGGCCTTTCTCAAGTTGCTCCTTCAACTTAACATTCTCCTCAATAAGATGCACATGCTCACAACAAGGGTTAGTAGCATTTGCATTATCCATTAACGCCATACGAGGAAAAATGGCTTTCTCCTTGGTTAGCTTCACTTGGAGTTGATCATGAGACTCCTTGAGGGTAGCATGAACACCCTTCAAGACTTTGTGAGCCTTGTCGAGAATGTCAAACTCCTCTTTGAGTCTAGCGAGATCAACCCCAAGCTTTGCCTTCTCGGAGTTTAGCACACGAGAAACAACAAGCGCATGATCAAGATCTTTCTTTAATTTAGCATGATCATCATTGTGAGACTCCTCAAGAGCCAAACGAAGACCACGATCTTCCTCAAGAGCATTGGAAAGATCCGAAATCTCATCGGCATAGTCACGACTATACCCCTCCATCTTGGAGATGGTATCTTCGTGAGCCTCGATCATGTCATTGGCTTCACCAAGTTGTTCCAAGAGACCAACAAAGTGCTTCTTGGATTTACCCTTGAGTTTACCCATAAAGGCCTCAAACTCATTCACCTCCACATTATTTCCCTCATGTTCATCAATGATATCCGTCGAAGAAGGATGATTAATGATGGTAGTTTTGATGTTGGGGGTTACCTTGTTGGTGGCTTTAGCCATGAGGTACTTGGCGGTGATGCTCTCATTGGGTGAGTCGAAGAGAGACACCCATGGAGTCGTCGCAATGGCAACGGAGGCCATGGCAACCGACTCACCATCTTCATCATCGTCATCATCCTCATTGTACTCTTCTTGTACCACCAATGCCTTGGGAGGAGTCTTCTTGGTGAAATTGCTCTTGTTGGGGAACGACTTGGCCTTGTCCTTTCGGATGAGCTTGCCACCATTGTCTTCCCTCTTCTCATAAGGGCACTCCGCAACAAAGTGGCTTACATTGCCACAATTGAAACAAGTCCTCACTCGTTGCTTGCCCTTTGTGCCACTTGAATTGTTCTTGTTGAAGTTGGGCCTTGAGTTCTTCTTGCTCCAAAATTGCCTTGAAGCAAGGGCCATGTGTTCATGATAGGCATACTTCGTATCTTCGAGGTTAGTCTCCTCTTCTTCCTCTTCATCCTCTTCCTCCATACTAACCTTGGCCTTTAGAGCAAGGTTGGGTTTCTTTACTCTTTGGGAGCGAAGTACCGCATTGTCGGCGGTCTTTCCAAGATGCTCATAGCAACGAACTCATCCAACACATCACTTGAGGACAAGGTGTGGAAGTCCGACCTTTAACGAATGACGGAGGACATGGCTTTGTGGTAGGGCATCATTGCCTTGAGGAATTTGCGCTTGATCCAATTGTCATCCGTGTCCTTGCTTCCATGACCTCGAAGCGAGACCGCGAGTTTGGTTACCCTCCAATAGAGCTCACGAGGTTCTTCATCTTCTTTCATTGCAAACTCATTGGCTTCATCTTGCACCACTTCATAGTTGGAGCGTTGAATGCTTGCGCTTCCCCGGTAGAGAGAAACCACTTGGTGCCAAGCATCTTTGGCCAAGGAATCAGGCCGGAGATGAGGAAGGTCTTCGGGTGGGATAGCTTCTTGAATGATGAAGAGAGCATTCTCATTGAATTGATTATCCACGGCTTCTCTAGGAGTGAAGTTGCTTTGGTCATGCGGATAGAAACCTTCTTCAATGATTCTCCAAAGGTTAGTGTTCACATGATTTAAATGACGCTTAAAACGATAGACCCAAGAGTCAAATTCAACATTCTTCTCAATCTTAGGGGCCGGCCCGACATTATTCAAATGAGTGGAAGGGAGAGGTCCACCATAGACAAGTGGAGGTTCCACATGGGCAAAGATGCCGGTGCCACTCTTACCACTCGTAGGAAGGCTTTCTCTCTAGTAGCTTCCCCCTTGTCGGAGGTAGCATCTGTCACCTTGTTGGCGGGATCACCCACTTTCAACGGTGCGGTGGAAAGTTTAAGCTCTTCTAAGAAATCTTTAAACATGCTTTTGACCTCGGTCGTCATGGAGGTTTTCAATGTGTCCAACGCCACATTGAACTCCTCACGAGAGACCGCGGTTCCCCCATCTCCCGTAGAAGATACTGGATTTGCACCGGAGTGCTCCTCCTCACCTTCTACGACGTCAACCATACTCTTCGGACGGTAAAGTCCTTAATAAAGAGACGAGGCTCTGATACCAATTGAAAGGATTGATATGGTTGACTAGAGGGGGGGGGGTGAATAGGCAACTAACAATTTTTAGCTTTTCTTTAACAATTTAAACTTGCATCAAAGTAGGTTGTCTAGATATGCAACTAGGTGAGCAACCTATATGATGCAGCAAAGATAGGAACACAAGCAAGCAAGAGATATATCACAAATAAGCTTGCACAAGTAAAGGCACGAGAAAACCAAGAGTGGAGCTGGTGGAGACGAGGATGTGTTACCGAAGTTCCTTCCCTTTGAGGGGAAGTACGTCTCCGTTGGAGTGGTGTGGAGGCACAATGCTCCCCAAGAAGCCACTAGGGCCACCGTATTCTCCTCACGCCCTCACACAATGCGAGATGCCGTGATTCCACTATTGGTGCCCTTGGAGGCGGCGACCGAACCTTTACAAACTAGGTTGGGGCAATCTCCACAACTCAATTGGAGGCTCCCAACGACATCATGAAGCTTCACCACAATGGACTATGGCTCCGCGGTGACCTCAACCGTCTAGGGTGCTCAAACACCCAAGAGTAACAAGATCCACAAGGGATTAGTGGGGGAATCAAATTTCTCTTGGTGGAAGTGTAGATCGGGGCCTTCTCAACCACTCCCGAGCAAATCAACAAGTTTGATTGGCTAGGGAGTGAGATCGAGCGAAAATGGAGCTTGAAGCAACAATGGAGCTTAGGGTTGGAAGAGGTGGTCAACTAGAGGAAGAAGACACCTGATACGTCTCCGTCGTATCTACTTTTCCAAACACTTTTGCCCTTATTTTGGACTCTAACTTGTATGATTTGAATGGAACTAACCCGGACTGATGGTGTTTTCAACAGAATTTCCATGATGTTGTTTTATGTGCAGAAAACAAAAGTTCTCGGAATGACCTGAAACTCCACAGAATATCTTACAATAAATAATAAAAAATCCTCGCCAAAGATGAAGACCAGGGGGCCCACACCCTTGCCACGAGGGTGGGGGGGCGCCCCCCTAGGGCGCGCCCCCTACCTCGTGGGCCCCATGGAGACCTCCCGACTCCAACTCCAACTCTATATAACTGCTTTCGGGGAGAAAAATAGGAGAGAAGATTTCATCGCGTTTTACGATACGGAGCCGCCACCAAGCCCTAAAACCTCTCGGGGGGCTGATCTGGAGTCCGTTAGGGGCTCCGGAGAGGGGGGTTCGTCGCCGTCGTCATCATCAACCATCCTCCATCACTAATTTGATGATGTTCACCGCCGTGCGGGAGTAATTCCATCATAGGCTTGCTGGATGGTGATGGGTTGGATGAGATTTATCATTTAATCGAGTTAGTTTTGTTAGGGTTTGATCCCTAGTATCCACTATGTTCTGAGATTGATGTTGCTATGACTTTGCTATGCTTAATGCTTGTCACTAGGGCCCGAGTGCCATGATTTCAGATCTGGAAATATTATGTTTTCATCAATATATGAGAGTTCTAGATCCTATCTTGCAAGTCTATAGTCACCTATTATGTGTTATGATCCGTTAACCCCGAAGTGACAATAATCGGGATACTTACCGGTGATGACCGTAGTTTGAGGAGTTCATGTATTCACTATGTGCTAATGCTTTGTTCCGGTTCTCTATTAAAAGGAGGCCTTAATATCCCTTAGTTTCCATTAGGATCCCGCTGCCACGGGAGGGTAGGACAAAAGATGCCATGCAAGTTTTTTTCCATAAGCACGTATGACTATATTCGAAATACATGCCTACATTACATTGACGAATTGGAGCTAGTTCTGTGTCACCCTATGTTATGACTGTTACATGATGAACCGCATCCGGCATAATTATCCATCATTGATCCAATGCCTACGAGCTTTCCATATACTGGTTTACGCTTATTCACTTTCCCGTTGCTATTGTTACAATCACTACAAAATACCAAAAACATTACTTTGCTTTCGTTACTCTTTTGTTACCGATACCATCACTATCATATTACTTTGCTACTAAACACTTTGCTGCTGATACTAAGTTTCCAGGTGTGGTTGAATTGACAACTCAGCTGCTAATACTTGAGAATATTCTTTGGCTCCCCTTGTGTCGAATCAATAAATTTGGGTTGAATACTCTACCCTCGAAAGCTGTTGCGATCCCCTATACTTGTGGGTCATCAAGACCAATTTCTGGCGCCGTTGCCGGGGAGCATAGCTCTATTCTTTGAGTCACTTGGGATTTATATCTGCTGGACACTATGAAGAATTTGCAATACGCTAAGACAACAATTTATCCCTCAACTACGAGGGGAGGTAAGGAACTGCCATCTAGCTCTGCACTTGATTCACCTTCTGTTATGAGTAAGCTTGCGACACCTCAACCTGCTTCTGCTATTCGTTTTGATATGTCGCATGTTATTGATGATGCTACTTCTGCTATACATGATACTTATGATGAAACTACCTCTATGCCTAATACTACTATGCCACTTAGTGATTTTCTCGAGGAATGACTTGCTAGGGCTAGAGAGATTGAAAATATTGAATCTGATTATGATGATGAAAGTGATGATGAAGAATCACTTGTTATTCCTGAGGGTTATTTATTTGATCACGAAGCTTCTTTAGCTATTTTAGCTTGCCAAGATAGATATGAACTCAAAAGGTTATTAGCTAAATGGAATAAGCAATCTCTAAATGCTAGGATGAGACCTGACCCTGCTTTTGCTACTTCACCTATCTGTGTTACTGATAAGGATTATGAATTCTCTGTTGATCCTGATATAATTACTTTTGTTGAATCTGATCCTTTTCATGGCTATGAATCTGAAACTATTGTGGCACATCTTACTAAATTAAATGATATAGCCACCCTGTTCACTAATGATGAGAGATCCCGCTACTTTTATATCCTCAAAATATTTCTGTTCTCATTAAATGGTGATGCTAAAATATGGTTTAATTCTCTTGATCCTGGTTGTGTGCGTAGTCCCCAGGATATGATTTACTACTTCTCTGCTAAATATTTCCCTGCTCATAAGAAACAAGCTGCTTTAAAGGAAATATACAACTTTGTGCAAATTAAAGAAGAAAGTCTCCCACAAGCTTGGGGGAGGCTTCTCAAGTTACTTAATGCTTTTCCTGATCATCCTCTTAAGAAAAATGAAATACTTGATATCTTTTATAATGGACTAACCGATGCTTCTAGAGATTACCTGGATAGTTGTGCTGGTTCTCTTTTCAGGGAAAGAACACGGGATGAAGCTGAAATCTTATTGAATAATATGTTGACAAATGAAAATAATTGGGCACCTCCTGAGCCAGCTCCTGCTCCAATTACCAACTCCGAAGAAGAGAGGTATTCTATTTCTCAATCCCGAAGATATGCAAGAGGCAAAGAAATCTATGAAATAAAAAGGTATTAAAGCTGAAGATGTTAAGAATTTACCTCCTATTGAAGAAATACATGGTCTTAATTTACCGCCTATTGAAGAAACATATGATCTTAATCCTTTATTTATTGAAGAACCTCCAGACCCCGATAACCCGACATAGGTAGTAAAGGTAGATTCTCTCTATAGATATGATAAATCTGAAATCCCTACTACTAAAATTGCTAGTCAATGCTTGGATGAGTTTGATAATTTTATGTTTAAGCAAGAAGACTTCAATGCTTATTTTGGTAGACAATTAAAACAAGATGCTGATATGATTAAATACTTGGGTGACTATATGGCTAATATTAGAGGTGAACTTAAACTTGTTAGCAAACATGCTTCTATGGTTACCACTCAAGTAGAACAAGTACTTAAATCTCAAAAAGAATTGCTCAATGAGATGAATAGTAAGAAAAATGATTATGCTATTAAAGTGGCTACTAGAACTGGTAGAATGACTCAGGAACCTTTGTATCTTGAAGGCCACCCTAAGAGAATTGAACAAGATTCCCAGAGAAATAAAATTGATGCACCTAGTTCTTCTAAAAGGAAGAAAAAGAAAAATGATAGAACTGTGCAAACTTCTAGTGAACCTATTGCTGAACCACCTGATAATCCAAATGATATCTCTATGTCTGATGCTGAAACACAATCTGGCAATGAACATGAACCTAATGAAAATGTTAATAATGATGTTCATAATGATGCTCAACCTAGTAATGATAATGATGTAGAAATTGAACCTGCTGTTGATCTTGATAACCCACAATCAAAGAATCAACACTATGATATTCTGTTGCTAGGAAACATGGTAAAGAAAGAGAGCCTTGGGTTCAGAAACCCATGCCTTTTCCTCCCAAACCATCCAAGAAAAAGGATGATGAGGATTTTGAGCGCTTTGCTGAAATGATTAGACCTATCTTTTTGCGTATGCGATTGACTGATATGCTCAAAACCAATCCTTATGCTAAGTACAAGAAAGATATTATTACAAATAAAAGAAAGATACCAAAAGCTGAAATTTCCACCATGCTTGCTAATTATACTTTTAAGGGTGGAATACCAAAGAAACTTGGAGATCCAGGAGTACCTACTATACCATGCTCCATTAAAAGAAACTATGTTAAAACTGCTTTATGTGATCTTGGAGCCAGTGTTAGTGCTATGCCTCTCTCTTTATATCATAGACTTGACTTGAATAAGTTGACACCTACTGAAATATCTTTGCAAATGGCTGATAAATCAACTGCTATACCTGTCGGTATTTGTGAGGACGTGCCTGTTGTGGTTGCAAACGTTACTATTTTAATGGACTTTGTTATTCTTGATATTCCCGAGGACGATAGTATGTCTATTATTCTTGGAAGACCTTTTCTTAATACTGCAGGGGCTGTTATTGATTGCAACAAAGGCAATGTCACTTTTCATGTTAATGGTAATGAGCATACGGTACACTTTCCGAGGAAACAACCTCAAGTTCATAGTATCAATTCTATCGGAAAAATTCCATCAATTATATTTGGAGGTTTTGAATTTCCTCTTCCTACTGTCAAGAAGAAATATGATATACTTATTATTAGGGATGTGCATATCCCTGTTGAGGTAACCTAGTGTTATTCAAAATTTCTCTGGTTTCATGTTAATCGGAATGAGTTTGTTAACAAGATTTGATCAACCTTGTTAGTGGATTCCTTTTGACGAGCATGAGATGGATGAAACTAGAAGCACAACCTTCTGTACCCCACTTTTACTTTCTATTATTTATATTAAATAAAGTAAAAATAAATAATTTTCTGTCTGTTATCTGATTATCCGTGCAATATAAAAATACCTCGAAAATAAAAGTTCTCCAAATGCCCTGAAAATTAAATTTGATTTTTTCTAGAATATTTGAGGATTTATGGAACAAAGAACACACCAGGGGGCCCAACCACCCTGCCACGAGGGTGGAGGGCGCGCCCACCCCCCTAGGGCGCGCTCCCTGCCTCGTGGGCCCATGGTGGCCCTCCTCCACTTATTCTTTCACCCACACACTCCTTCTTCCTCCCCCAAACACGAAAAACCAGCTCAAACCCGAGTCCAAGCTCGTTTTGCTGCCATTTTCGATCTCCTTGCTCAAAGCACCTCTCACAAACTGCTTGAGGAGATTGTTCCTTGGTATGTGACTCCTTCATTGGTCCAATTAGTTTTTGTTCTAGTGCTTTATTCATTGCAAAATTTTGCTGCTTAGGTGACCCTGTTCTTGAGCTTGCATGTCAAATTTATATGGTCAAAAGTAGTTTTGATGCATGATATAGGCTCTAGGCACTTGTAGGAGTAGTTGCTATCAATATTATTGAGTTTGGTTTACTTTTATTTTGAAGTTACTAAAAATTTCAGAATTTTTCAGAAAATGATGAGGAGATTATTGAGGGGCTCATCGAGCCAAAGCTCGATGGAAAAGGCACCGAAGCCTAAGTATAATTTTCCGCGCACCGCAGAGGTTCGGGCGTGTGAATGGCCTTCCGAGGATTTCTTAAGAGCAGCCGGAATTTATGAAGATTTTCATGGATTGGCTCATAATGCAGGCCTCATCACTTTCCACCACGACCAACGCGATCAGTATCTCTTACTCACAAATACCTTTGTGCAAAACTTTCATTTTCATTCTAGGAACTCACCACCTACGGTAGAGTTTCATTTATATGATGAGCATAAGGAGATGTCACTTTATGATTTTTGTCGGATTTGTTTAGTCCCTTTTGAGGGCAAGACAGAAGAACCACATCGTGATGATGTGGAGGGATTTATAATACTATCACTGTAGGAGAAACTAGGAATGTTTCCGATGCACGAATTACTAGCATACATTTTCCTATCTTACGTTACTTTGCATTATTTGCTAGTCGTTGCTTAATTGGTTGCAAAAACTGTAGAAACCTTAGTATCCCTGATATTATTATTTTGCTCCAAGGTTTATACAGTGATAACACTTTTAGTATGGGCGGCATTATTGCTAGATGGTTAAGTATGAACCATACTAAGGGTCCCACCTTTGGAGGCATCTATGCTACACACCTAGCTGCACATTTTAACATACCTATTAGGCATGCTGAGAAGGAAGAAAAAGTGTTGCCTCGTGTTTATTTAGATTATAAAAGTATGGTGGAACATGATTTTATTGTTAAGAATAGGGCAGGAGAGCTTAAATATCAATTGTTCTTTAATAAACATCATCCTGAGATTGTTACCTTGCCTGCTCCTTCGTTGTTTGATTTGACTGTAGGCACGTATCTTGTTTCGTTGACGGCCATTCACGCCTACCGGAACCCTGCAACAGCCGAGGAGCCATAACTGGAACCACAATTTGATCCTTCACAATAGTATAACTATTAGTGGGATCCGGAGATGATTGCTAGCCAGTGGCAATCAGAGCCTTCTTCTTCCTCATCGTAGTACGACCCCAACTATTATTATGGATATCAGCCAGGCCAGCCGTGGCCATAAACCAACTTAGGCCAAAAGCCTAAGCTTGGGGGAGTACGTATTTCTCACCGACATTACATTTATGTTCACACACACTCATTGCTAGATGTCGGTGCTCATACTTTTTCATTGTATCATCCATGCTAGTTTATTTCCTTTTATACTTTCTTCTTGTGTGTTTAATAAACCTTAAGAAAAACAAAAAAAATTAGTTGTAGCTTTTAATTAATTTACTTTCCATGCTTGTAGTAGTAATTAAAAAGAAAACCCAAAAATATTTCCTGTTCTTCTTTTGCTTATTGGGAGCTTTCCCGTGTAAATAGTTTTATTTCTTTTCTTTTCTTTGGGGTCAGTAGGAGAAGACCATGATTAAATTTTTGAAGTGGCTCTTATATGCTTTATTGTTGATTTAACCAAGAGCCCATATTGCTTTGTCTTCTCCTATTTATTGGATGCTCGTAGATTCCAGCTTAGTCCAATGCACGTGCACTCTTATTATTATTCACATCGTTCGGTCGTGCAAGTGAAAGGCAATTATGATGATATATGATGGACTGACTGAGATGAGAAAAGCTGGTACGAACTCAACCTCTTTTGTTTTTGTAAATATGATGAGTTCATCGTTCTTGATTCAGCTTGTTACGAATAAACATGTTTGCAATGACAATTAGAGATCATAGTTGCTTGTGCCATGCTTGATTAGCTATGAGTTATAATGGTTTACCTTGCATGCCAACATGCTATTAAAATGGTTATGATGTGGTATGATAGGGTGGTATCCTCCTCTGAATGATTTAAGTGACTTGACTTGGCACATGTTCACCCATGTAGTTGAAACAAATCAATATAGCCTTCACGATATTTATGTTCATGGTGGATTATATCCTACTCATGCTTGCATCCAATGTTTATTAATCTTAATGCATGTACATGGCTGTTGTCGCTCTCTAGTTGGTCGCTTCCCAGTCTTTTGCTAGCCTTCACCTGTACTAAGCGGGAATACTGCTTGTGCATCCAAACTCCTTAAACCTCAAAGTTATTCCACATGAGTCCACTATACCTTCCTATATGTGGTATCTACCTGCCGTTCCAAGTAAATTTGTATGTGCCAAACTCTAAACCTTCAAATAATCATCCTGTTTTGTATGCTCGAATAGCTCATGTATCAACTAGGGCTGCCTGTATCTTCCATCTTAGGCGGGTTATTCTCAAGAGGAGTGGACTCCGCTCCTCACTCACGAGAAAATGGCTGGTCACCGGGATGGCCAGTCCCATGCTTTATGCAAACTAAATCAAAATAATTGCAAAATAAAACTCCCCCTGGGACCTGATGTATGTTGGAGGCACTCGTTGTTTCGAGCAAGCCATGGATTGATGTTTGTTGGTGGAGGGGGAGTATAAACTTTACCATTCTGTTTGGGAACCGCCTATAATGTGTGTAGCATGGAAGATATCGCCATCTCTTGGTTGTTATGTTGACAATGAAAGTATACCGCTCAAAATGTTATTCACCTCTATTTCAAAACCGAGCTCTGGCACCTCTACAAATCCCCGCTTACCTCTGCGAGGGCCTATCTATTTACTTTTATGATTGAGTCATCACCCTCTTATTAAAAAGCACCAGTTGGAGAGCACCGCTGTCATTTGCATTCATTATTGTTAGTTTACATTGGGTGTGACTATGATTGGATCTCTTTTACCATGAATTACAATGTCTAGTCAGTCCTTGATTTTTGAAGGTGCTTTGCATTTATGTTTTGCGGTCTCAGAAAGGGCTAGCGAGATACCATCTTGTTATATCATATTATGATTGTTTTGATAAAGTGTTGTCATCTGAGATTTATTATTATGGCTTGCTAGTTGATTATGCTATTGATATGGGTAATCATGAGACCTGAGAATTATTGCAAATATGGTTAGTTATAATCTTTGCTGAAAACTTGAATGCTAGCTTGACATATTTACAACAACAAGAGCAAACAAAGTTTGTAAAAGTTTTTCGTTATCTCTTTCAGTTTGTCAACTGAATTGCTTGAGGACAAGCAAGGGTTTAAGCTTGGGGGAGTTGATACGTCTCCGTCGTATCTACTTTTCCAAACACTTTTGCCCTTGTTTTGGACTCTAACTTGTATGATTTGAATGGAACTAACCCGGACTGACGATGTTTTCAGCAGAATTGCCATGATGTTGTTTTATGTGCAGAAAACAAAAGTTCTCAGAATGACCTGAAAATCCACGGAATATCTTACAATAAATAATAAAAAATCCTCGCCAAAGATGAAGACCAGGGGGCCCACACCCTTGCCACGAGGGTGGGGGGCGCCCTCCCTAGGGCGCGCCCCCTACCTCGTGGGCTCCCTGGAGACCTCCCGACTCCAACTCCAAATCTATATAACTGCTTTTGGGGAGAAAAAAATAGGAGAGAAGATTTCATCGCGTTTTACGATACGGAGCCGCCGCCAAGCCCTAAAACCTCTCAGGAGGGCTGACCTGGAGTCCGTTCGGGGCTCCGGAGAGGGGGATTCGTCGCCGTCGTCATCATCAACTATCCTCCATCACCAATTTCATGATGCTCACCGCCGTGCGTGAGTAATTCTATCGTAGGCCTGCTGGACGGTGATGGGTTGGATGAGATTTATCATGTAATCGAGTTAGTTTTGTTAGGGTTTGATCCCTAGTATCCACTATGTTCTGAGATTGATGTTGCTATGACTTTGCTATGCTTAATGCTTGTCACTAGGGCCCGAGTGCCATGATTTCAGATCTGAACCTATTATGTTTTCATCAATATATGGGAGTTCTAGATCCTATCTTGCAAGTCTATAGTCACCTATTATGTGTTATGATCCGTTAACCCTGAAGTGACAATAATCGGGATACTTACCGGTGATGACCGTAGTTTGAGGAGTTCATGTATTCACTATGTGCTAATGCTTTGTTCCGGTTCTCTATTAAAAGGAGGCCTTAATATCCCTTAGTTTCCATTAGGATCCCGCTGCCACGGGAGGGTAGGACAAAAGATGCCATGCAAGTTTTTTTCCATAAGCACGTATGACTATATTCGAAATACATGCCTACATTACATTGACGAATTGGAGCTAGTTCTGTGTCACCCTATGTTATGACTGTTACATGATGAACCGCATCCGGCATAATTATCCATCATTGATCCAATGCCTACGAGCTTTCCATATACTGGTTTACGCTTATTCACTTTCCCGTTGCTATTGTTACAATCACTACAAAATACCAAAAACATTACTTTGCTTTCGTTACTTTTTTGTTACCGATACCATCACTATCATATTACTTTGCTACTAAACACTTTGTTGCTGATACTAAGTTTCCAGGTGTGGTTGAATTGACAACTCAGCTGCTAATACTTGAGAATATTCTTTGGCTCCCTTTGTGTCGAATCAATAAATTTGGGTTGAATACTCTACCCTCGAAAGCTGTTGCGATCCCCTATACTTGTGGGTCATCAACACCCCTTTTATAGCTTAGGACAAAAATCAAACCGTTATCCACCTACCAACCCGCGACCAGCGGTACTACCGCCCCAGACCAGCGGTACTACCGCAAGGCCATGTGGTACTACCGTGAGGAACCACGGTACTACCGCAGCAGCAGTAGCTAGGGCAGACCTAATGCACAAGGGCTGAGGACGGTACTGCCGCAGGCGCGGTACTACCGCTCCCCCTTGTGGTACTACCGCAAGGCAGGAAACACCTAGCCTGGGAAGAGCGCGGATAAAAATACAACCGTGCCTACTTCCATTGGAAAACGGACGAAGCAAAAATCCGATACAGTACTACCACAGAGAAGCGGTACTACCTCCTGGCAGCTGAGCCAGGCCACGCACGGTACTACCGCGCAAGGGATGCTGTACTACTGCGGTGGCGCGGGTGTAAAAATTTATATCCGCCCCTACTACCGTGAAGGAGCGGTACTTGGCCGGGGGGTCACGGTACTACAGCTCCTGAGGAGCAGTACTACCGTGGGCACCTGCGGTACTACCGCGCCGAAGTACGGTACTACCACGGGTGCCTGCGGTACTACCGCTCAACAAGGAGCAGTACTACGGCAAGCCCATCAACAGCAGCCAGGACAAGGTAAAGAGGATAAACAGAGGATGCTCTAAGGTGCCGGGGAAAGGAGGGGACAAGGAAGAAAACGTGTACGTGAAGATTCCACCAAAACCTTTCCGATGCGGACCCCCTCTTAATAGTACAGCTTTCCTACGAATCAAATTCACCAAAAAGAAACGTAGAAAAAACGCCATCTTCAACAGTCTTTGAGGGGCCCCAAATCGTCTTGTGCCTAGCGATGAAACATCTGGGAAACTCAAGGCACACAATTAGTCCGCAAAAGCATTGTCATCAATCACCAAAACACCTTAGGGATAAATATGCCCTTACACCCGAAGCGATACCCAAAATGGTTTTATCGCCACTGCAAGCTCTTTTCTTCCGTGATCCCATCTAGAGGCCTTCTCCGATACTCCGCAGGAGGGGGAAACCATTGGGGAGGCAATCTTCATCAACCTTGCTTCTTCCATGATGATGTGCGAGTAGTTCCTTCAAGACCTATGGGTCCATAGCAGTAGTTAGATGGCCTACAACCAAAGGGCCTATCCATCTCGTGGGGTTGCCTTGATAATTAATATTGAAATAATCAGACAAAAGCTTTGGACGTTTAATGACTACACCTCTTGAATCCCCAGAGATTGGATCCGTGTTACCGTACTAAACCCTTCTCCCATTGGTGTTCAGAATAACACTTCATGATCTCCCTGCCCTTAGCCTCTCCGTGGCTTGCTCTCCATAATCCTGGGTACCTGCAGGGATGAAGAATGCACACGAGACAAGAGACATCTATGGAACAATTTTATTTCACACATACGGGATGTTAATTCAAAGCACTCCGATTGATCCCCACAACAAATATAGAGGGTTGCAAGGCTCTTGCCTCAACCCATACCTTACTGAACTACTCACACATGGATATCAGATCACACGAAGAACACATCAAGAAAATGGATTGATTGATAATATGTCTTATAATGAATGCCATGTGCGATGCATGATTACAAGTATGATCTAGTGGAAGAAGAACTATGGTGGTGATGGTGGCTATGGAGATAGAAAAGGTGGCGACTAGGGTTGATGGATATGGATGACGATGACTCTATTTTGGCTTCCCTAGCAAATGTTCTATTGATATTTCGGCCTCAGGCCCTCTATAAAAGTTCTTTAGGTGGATGAGAGGTCTCGGTTTCCACACCATACAACCACTCATGTGAGTGTTCGCGGTCGCATGGAGCACCTTCTTTTGCTCTACGGCTTCTTGTGCGCCTCCTCCTGATTTCTTCTATATCCTCCTTCACTCCTTTCCATGTTGTTACTTGATTTCGTTTATATTTAGCCCATTTCGTCGTGTAGAAACACAATAAAGGGAGGATTTGTGAATAGTTATTAGTGGCAATATCAGAGCGACTATCTCGGTTTAACTAAAATATCTTAGTTTAAACAAAGGGTAGAGGAGTGTAAAATATCACTCATCAGATAAAACATAGTAGAAGACAAAAAAATCACCCTAGGAACACCATCTTTACCTAATATTAAAGGGTGGAGGCTTTCATAGTTCTCCATAAGTCATCCTTTTGTATCCGTTAATTTTATGTTAACCATAGATTTTGACGGCTGAGATTTAAAAGCAGTTGTACACAAAAACGAAAAAAACTGGATGCACGCAAGGGAAAGAAAACCTTCACGCACTCGCACTCGTAACCAACTCACTTGGTGCATCGTCCTGGTTGTTCGTTTTCATTAGAATTTTTTTGCATATTTACGGAATCGATCCATGGCTGTTTCGATATTGCATAGCTCTACCAACCAAATTATCCAACCCAATTAACTTGCTTTCTATTCTAAAAAAAATTATTTCCTATACGTCTGAGGTTATTATCGATCCGCGATCCAATCGGTCGTCAGGTTTTTTTGAGGGATAATCCAAGCTTTATTAACGATCAAAGACCACAGTTTGTGGAATACATCTTGGATTATGGGGATTGCCTAGCCACACATGGCGTCCAAGGCCTAAAGAGAGTGCATGTTTTGCTAAGCCATGCGCCTCAACATTAGAGTTTCGGCTTTCATACATGAAATTACACATAAAATGACGAGCTCTACTTCAAATCTCCTTGATGACAGTGCCATATTTACCACTGTTTTCTGAAGTTATGTCGCCCACCACCTGTCTCGAATCAGACGAGATAACCATATGCTGGATGTGTAGGTCCTCCGCCAATGATAATGCTTCCCGGCACGCCAATGCCTCAAGAGTAGCAGGATCTGAGATGCCTTTGAGAACGATTGCAGAGCTTCCAAGATACTCCCCACGATCATCTCTGCATACTGCCGCTGTTGTACCACCCCATGTCCGGCAACCGGCATCAACATGGATCTTAGATGACCCTACCGGAGGCGCTTTTGGCTTGATTCTCGAACTCCCCCGCTGCACCGCACTTGCCCCTGGGCTGGTTTCCTCTCATTTATAATGTCCAGATCCTTCAAGTATCTTTGTATAAATGCCTTCGTGCTTTGGGGACTCTGAAAGATACCCTCGTGGATTGCTTTCTGTTGAGAAAACCAAATCGCCCACAATGTTATTGCTATCTTGATGAACTTTGACCTTGGCAAGGTTTCCATCAAAGAAAAAAGCCAGCACTTAGCATTGGGGTCCGAAGAAGCTAGTAAGTTGTTTGCCAGCTCTTCGTCCGCAAGCGCCCGCGTACATCTTGCGACCGTACACTCTAAAAGCGAATGTCTCCAGAAATCTGGTCCCCCGCATAGCGCACACGAACTTAACGTTGACATATGCCTATGGGTTCGTACGTCCTCTGTCGAGATGGAGTGTTTCAACAGACGCCATAGAAACATCGGTCGTCAGGTGCCTTCTTAGTCGCTTCGCTGGGCTGCGCTCCAGTTGGGCCTTGGCCCGTGTCTAGCTGTCATATGATAGAGGCAAACAGCACCACGATCGTACACAAAAAAAGAGAACGGACATGGCGTTGGATGTTCTATATACTCTTGGATGGAGGAAAACTGCGTTTCAGGAAAATAAAACAGCAGGGAAAACTAGCCGCGCGTCTTGTCTCGCGGCCGCCGGCGCGATTTCCATGGGCTCGCATCTCCTTGCCGCCACAACAACAAGCTCCGGCCGAGCTATCCTGGCAGATCAGAACACGACTCGCTGTCCGCCAGGCCCAACACATGCGACGCCGGAGGAAACTGCCGGGCGAAGCCCGCGCGGCGGACGGTGGCGGCGGGGCTTCCCGCTCGCGCGCGCGGCGTCGTTCCCGACGGCGAGGGCTCCAGGTGGGGGAGGCTCGGCCTCCGGCGCTGCGGCCGCCGCGGCGCGCTCTGTCTCGCGCTCCTCCTCCGTCAGCCCTTGCAGCGCCGCGCGGTGGGCCTGCATCCGGCGGCGGCTGCGTCTGGCCAGGCGCGGGCAAGCCGGGGGGCGGCCCCGGGATCGGCGGCGGCGCTGGTTCCTCCTCTCCCTCGTCGGGAGAGTGGGGGGCGGCGCTAAGGCTGGCCATCTTCGATCTGGTGCGGCGCATCTGGTGGCGTGCGGCGTGCCTGTGGGTTCGGCCGTGAGGACGGCGAGCCGTAGGCGTGCCAGATCTGGAGGTATTGCCCCTCTCCCTTCCATGCATCCCTTCCCAGTCCCTGGGTCGGTTTGGATCCTGCCGGATCCACCTCCGGTGTGTTCTAGTGGAGCAGACCGGTGTCTGGGGGAAACCTTGGCTGCCTTAGGCTGACCGGCAGCGGCGACGCCGATTTTTGGCGCCGCTTTCCTCCTTGGGGGCGTTGCTGAGGGCACCATCTCTCCTCTCCAACCCATGTCCGGGTGAAAGCCCAAGATCCGATGCGGATCGGGCGTCGGCGGCGCCCTAGGCACCGTAACCTTCCTGGAGGCGACGCCAAGGACATTGGGATCGGATGGAAGGGTCTGCAGGTGAGGGGTGGGGGTGTGCTGCCTCCCTTCGGTGAAGCGGTGTTTCGTTCTACATATTCTTGGCGGCGGCTCTTGGTGGCATGGAGCAGCGGAGGCTTGGCATCAGATGTGTGGTGACGGACACGCGCAGGAGGTCGACGCTGTCTGGCGTCGTGGTGGCGTCGGCGGCAGCGAGACCGAGCAATGCAGTTACAACAGTACAGCTCTGAAGATGGATATGTGGTAGGTGGTTGTGGCGGCCTCATACCCGGCGGGCGGCCTGATTGAGGAGCACGCCGGACTGGTGGGTGCCCATACCCGGCAGGCGTCCAGGTTGGGACCTCAGGTCTTAGATGTTAGGTTTGGCTGCGAGGTCTGTTTGGTATTAGGCCCAGACCATCAGCGCCCCTTCATCAGTTAGATAGGAGTAGCGACAGAGGTTGCGAAGATGGTGGCTTTGGTCTTACTGTTGTACGACTTTGTAAGGTTTTGTGGTAATAATTAATAAAGTGGCCGTATGCATCGACCAGATGCAGAGGCCGGGGGTATTCCTCCTTTTCGAAAAAAAAACATGCGACAGAAAGATCGGCGTGGCTGACACTGGCTCGGGTGCAGAACGACGGCACGGTAAGTCGATGAGGGCGGCGCGCATGGCTTGAGGTGGTCGGCAGGGCGCAAGTTCCCAGCCCCCAGTATGCTCCCAATGAGGTTGGTCGCCAATGACGGTTGACGGCGAAGGCCTAGGCGTTGTACGTGCCATGGAAGATGACTAGGTCGCTCTAGACCTCGAAGATTGCTGGATACGAAGACCACGTTGGGGTCGACGGGGTGGGTCCCCTCAGTGTAGATGGCAACCATGCTGCTACATTGCCCCACCAGGGTTGATCAAGCCCAGCAAACCTCACGCAACACATGCACATACTTTCAGTGGATACTTGTTCTGATGGTGCAATCTCTCCAATTTTGTGATGATGTTGTTTCTATGCTACATTTGCTTTGTGTGTTGCTTTGTGCAGTGAAAAGAAGAGTATGAGGTAGAGAAGAAGTGAAAAAGTGAGAGAGATTGAGATGAATTTCTTCGCGTTGCTACTCTGGGCATGTGTGTGATGGCTTTTGTTATGCTGCTTGTCTATGTTTGATGCCGCTGAAGAGAGAAAGTGGGAGATGGTCACAATTTTTTTACCATGTGAGGTGCTGAAACATTGTACCGGAGCGACATATGTCAGAAAAAGATCAATCTGCTCCCTGGTACATGCACAAAGCTAGATACTGTATTGATCATTCTCCTCATGATGACCTGCAACAACAAGATGGATAGATGAAAAATGAAGCGGTGTCACGGGAGATTTATTAGTTTTCATATAACATGATGCAGAGGCTAGGAGAACTATAAAATAGTACAAGTTGTTCCTTATCACTACAAAAAAAGACACATTCGTGACATTTTGGGCCGAACGGAAAAAATTTCTGTCATAAATATGACACTTCTATGATGATAATTGTGACAAAACCAAGTATCATCATAGATGTGGTGGACTCCTACTTCTATGACAAAAAATCATGACAGAAAATGGGCTTTTCGTCCTGGGCGGGCCAGAGACGCAGCTGCATGACATTCTTTGGGCCGTCCATGACAGAAAAAATCGTGGTAGAAGCGAGGGCGAGGAAAATTTCGGGGAGTTCCCGGTTACGGTGGGAGGTCGGGGGCCGAGCGATGCGCGTTTCTCTCGTACACGTACGCGCATGTGTGCGAGACGTTGGCTCTAACTGAACCCGAGCGAGGCGTTGGGCTCTAACTGAACTCGAGCGATTGCACTGCAGGCTACGCGTTACTGAACCCGAGCGATCGATCGATGGCTGTTAACTGAACCCGATCGAGCGATTCCTTCGCTACTGCTGCTAACTGAAGCCGATCGATGCTGCCTCTAGGATGAACAGTGAGC